>NW_011494900.1:595891-644485 GCF_000754665.1 Bison bison bison | reverse complement strand
TAAATGCTGGAGAGGGTGTGGAGAAAAGGGAACCCTTTTACACTGTTGGTGGGAATGCAAACTAGTACAGCCACTATGGAGAACAGTGTGGAGATTCCTTAAAAAACTGGAAATAGAACTGCCTTATGATCCAGCAATCCCACTGCTGGGCATACACACTGAGGAAACCAGAAGGGAAAGAGACACGTGTACCCCAATGTTCATCGCAGCACTGTTTATAATAGCCAAGACATGGAAGCAACCTAGATGTCCATCAGCAGATGAATGGATAAGAAAGCTGTGGTACATATACACAATGGAGTATTACTCAGCCATTAAAAAGAATACATTTGAATCAGTTCTGATGAGGTGGATAAAACTGGAGCCTATTATACAGAGTGAAGTAAGCCAGAAGGAAAAACATAAATACAGTATACTAACGCATATATATGGAATTTAGAAAGATGGTAACAATAACCCGGTGTACGAGACAGCAAAAGAGACACTGATGTATAGAACAGTCTTATGGACTCTGTGGGAGAGGGAGAGGGTGGGAAGATTTGGGAGAATGGCAATGAAACATGTAAAATATCATGTAGGAAACGAGTTGCCAGTCCAGGTTCGATGCATGACGCTGGACGCTTGGGGCTGGTGTACTGGGACGGCCCAGAGGGATGGTATGGGGAGGGAGGAGGGAGGAGGGTTCGGGATGGGGAACACATGTATACCTGTGGCGGATTCATTTTGATATTTGGCAAAACTAATACAATTATGTAAAGTTTAAAAAATAAAATAAAATTAGAGAGAAAAAAAAAAAGAATGCTTGTGTAGCAAGCAGCCTTAGTAGAGAGTGGTTCAGTCACTAACTTTCGTCTGACTCTGTGACTCCATGGATTGTAGCACACCAGGCTTCCTGGTTCTTCACTACCTTCTGGAATTTGCTCAAACTCATGTCCATTGAGTCAGTGATGTTATACAGCCATCTCACCCCCTGTCACCCCTTGCCCTTCCTGCCCTCAATCTCTACCAGAATTTGGGTCTTTTCCAATGAATCAGCTCTTTACATCAGGTGGCCAGAATAACTTTCACTTTAGTAGAGAAGAATACTATCAAATTACCAATGACATTTTTCACAGAACTAGAACAAATAATCCTAAAATCTATATGGAATCATAAAAGACCCAGAATTGCCAACACAATCCTTATGGAAAAAAACAAAGCAGGAGGCATAACCCTTCTGGACTTCAAACAATACTACAAAGCTACAATAATCAAAACAGCATGGTATTGGCACAACAACAGACATATGGACCAGTGGAGAACAGACATATGGACAGAATAGAGAACCCAGAAACAAACCCAAATACCTATGAACAATTAATTAACTTTTGACAAAGGAGGTGAGAATATACAATGGGGAAAAGGTCTCTTTAGCTAGTGATGTTGGAAAAGTTGCACAGTCACAAGTAAATCAATTAAGTTAGAACACACCCCCAAACCCTAAACAAAAAATAAACTCAAAATAGCTTAAAGACTTAAATATAAGACATAACACTATAAAACTCCTAGAACATAGGCAAACCATTCTCTGACATAAACTGTGCCAACGTTTTCTTAGGTCAGTCTCCCAAAGCAACAAAAACAAAAGTAAAGTAACAAGTGGACCTAATCTAACTTATAAACCTTCGCACAGCAAAGGAAACCAATTGTTGCTGTTCTGGCACTAAGCTGTATCCACCTCTTTGCGACCCCATGGACTAAAGCATGCTACGCTCTGTCCTCCACTATCTTCTGGAGTTTGCTGAAATCCATAACTATTGAGTCAGTGATGCTATCTAACCATCTCATCCTTTGCCACCCACTTCTCTTTTTGCCTTCAATCGTTCCCAGCATCAGGGTCTTTCCAGTGAGTCAGCTCTTCTCATCAAGTGGCCAGAGTACTGGAGTTTCAGCTACAGCATTAGTCTTTCATTAAATATTCATGGTTGATTTCCTTTAGGATTGACTGATTTGATCTCCTCACAGGCCAAGGGACTCTCAAGAGTCTTCTCCAACACCACAATTCAAAAGCATCAGTTGTTTGGCACTTAGCCTTCTTTATGGTTCAACTCTCACATCTGTACCTGACTACTGGAAAAACCACAGCTTTGACTATACGGACTCTGTCAGCAAAGTGATGTCTTTGCTTTTTGATATGCTATCTAGGTTGTCATAGCTTTCTTTCCACGGAGCAAGGGTCTTTTAATTTCATGGCTGCAGTCAACATTGATTCATGGGCTGCAGCTCCACAGTGATTTTGGAGCCCAAGAAGATAAAATCTCTCACTGCTTCCACTTTTTTCCCTTCTATTTTCCATGAAATGATGGGACCTGATGCCATGATTTCAGTTCTTTAAATGTTGAGTTTCAAGCCAGCTTTTTCACTCTCCTCTTTCACCCTCATCAAGAGGCTTTTTTGTTCTTCTTCACTTTGTTCCATTAGAGTGGTATTATCTGCATATCTGAGGTTATTAATATTTCTCCTGGCATTCTCGATTCCAGCTTGTGATTCGTCCAGCCCAGCATTTCTCATGATGTACTCTGCATAGAAATAAGCAGGGTGATAATATACAGCCTTGTCATACTCATTTCCCAATATGGAACCAGTCAGTTGTCCCATATCCAATTCTAACTGTTGCTTCTTGATCTTACAGGTTTCTCAGGAGAGAGGTATGGTGGTCTGGTACTCCCATCTCTAAGAGTTTTCCACAATTTGTTGTGATGTACACAGTCAAAGGCTTTAGCATAGTCAATGAAGCAGAATTAGGTATTTTTCTGGAATTCCCTTATTTTCTCCATTATTCATTGAATGCTGGCAATTTGACCTTTGCCTTTTCCAAACACAACTTGTACATCTGGAAGTTCTCTGTTTATGTACTGCTGAAGCCTGGCTTGAAGCATTTTGAGCATTACCTTGCTAGCATGTGAAATGAGTGCAATTGAGTGGTAGTTTGAACATTCTTTGGCACTATCCTTCTTTGGGATTGAAATGAAAATTCATCTTTCCAGTCCCATGGCCACTGTTAAGTTTTCTAAATCTGCTGACATATTGAGTGCAGCACTTTAACAGAATTATCTTTTAGGATTTTAAATAGCTTAGCTGGAATCCCATCAGCTCCACTAACTTTGTTCATAGTAATGCATCCTAAGACCCACTTGACTTCATATTCCAGAATGTCTGGCTCTAGGGAGTGACCACACTATTGTGGTTATCCAGATCATTAAGAACTTTTTGGTATAGTTCTGTATATTCTTACCACCTCCTCCTAATCTGTTATGCTTCTGCTTAATCTCTTCTGCTTCTAGATCCTTACCATTTCTGTCCTTTATTGTGCCCATCTTTGCATGAAATGTTCCCTTGATCTCCCAGTTTTCTTGAAGAGATCTCTAGTCTTTCCCATTCTATTGTTTTACTCTATTTATTTGCATTGTTCATTTAAGAAGGCCTTCTTATCTCTCCCTGCTCTCCTTTCTCTGGAACTCTGCATTCATTTGAGTATATCTTTCCTTTTCTCCCTTGTTTTTCACTTTTCTTCTTTCCTCAGCTATTTTTAAAGCCTCCTCAGACAAATACTTTGCCTTCTTGCATTTCTTTTTCTTTGGAATCATTTTGGTCACTGCCTCCTGTACAATGTTATGAACCTCCATTCATAGTTTTTCAAGCACTCTATCTACCATATCTAGTCCCTTGTATCTATTCATCACCTCCACTGTATAGTCATAAGGGATTTGATTTAGGTCATAACTGAGTTGCCTAGTGGCTTTCCCTATGTTGTTCAATTTAAGCCTGAATTCTGCAATACGGAGCTCATGATATGAGCCACAGCCAGCTCCAGGTCTTGTTTTTACTGACTGTAAAAACAGTCCACCTTCTCCACCTTTTGCTGCAAAGAACATAATCAATCTGGTTTTGATACTGACCATCTGGACTGGGAGACAATATTTGCAATGATGCGACTGACAAGAGATTAATTTCCAAAATATACAAAGAGATCCTACAACTAAAAAAACAAAAAACAAAAAACCTAATAAAAAAAATGGGCCGAAGACCTCAATAGACATTTCTCCAAAGAAGACATACAAATGTCTGATAGGTACATGAAAAGATTATCATCATTGCTAATTACTAGAGAAATGCAAATCAAAACTAAACTGAGGTACCACCCCACACAGATCAGAATGACCATCATTAAAAAGTCTACAAATATATGTTGGAGAGGGCATGGAGAAAAGGGAACCTTCTTATACTCTTGGTCGGAGTATAATGTGGTCCAATCGTTAAGGAAAACAGTATAGAAGTTCCTCAAAGAAAATTAAAGATAGAGTTGCCATATGATCCAACAATCCTACTCCTGGATATATACCCAGACAAAACTATAATTCGAAAGATACTTGGACCCCTATGTGCATAGCAGCACTAACCAAGACATGGAAACAACCTAAATGTCCACTGACAGATAAATAAAGATGTGATCGGTGTATACAATTGACTATTACTCAGTCATAAAAATAATGAAACAATGCCATCTGCAGCAACATAGAGCAACTAGAGATTATCATACTTAGTAAAGTAAGTCAGAAAGAGAAATATAAATACCACATGATATCACTTATATGTGGAACCTAAAATATCACACAAATTATCTATGAAACAGAAGAAGACTCACGGACATGGACAACAGACCTGTGGTTACCAAGGATGGAAGAGGGAAAGACTGGGAGTTTGAGATTAGCAGATGCAAACTAGTATATCAGTTCAATTCAGTTCACTTCAGTCGCTCAGTTGTGTCTGACTCTTTGAGACCCCATGGACTGGAGCATGCCAGGCCTCCCTGTCCATTGCCAACTCCCAGAATTGACTCAAACTCATGTGCATTGAGTCGGTGATGCCATCCAACCGTCTCATCCTCTTTCGTCCCCTTCTCCCACCTTAATCTTTCCCAGCCTCAAGGTCTTTTCCAGTGAGTCAGTTCTTCCCATCAGGTGGCCAAAGTATTGGAATATCAACTTTATCATCAGTCTTTCCAATGAATATTCAGGACTGATTTCCTTTAGGATGGACTAGTTGGATCTCTTTGTAGTCCAAGGGACTCTCAAGAGTCATCTCCAACACCACAGTTCAGAAGCATCAATTCTTTGGTACTCAGCTTTCTTTATAGTCCAACTGTCACTTCCACACATGACTAATGGAAAAATCTTGTCTTTGACTAGACAGATCTTTGTTGGCAAAGTAATGTCCCTGCTTTTTAATATACCGTCTAGGTTAGTCATAACTTTTCCTCCAAGGAGCAAGCATCTTTTAATTTCATGGCTGCAGTCACCATCTGCAGTGATTTTGGAGCCCAAAAAATTAAGTCTGTCACTGTTTGCGCTGTTTCCCCATCTATTTGCCATGAAGTGATGGGACTGGATGCCATGATCTTCGTTTTCTGAATGTTGTGCTTTAAGCCAACCTTTTCACTCTCCACTTTCACCTTCATCAAGAGGCTCTTTAGTTTCTCTTTGCTTTCTTCCAAAAGGGTGGTGTCATTTGCATATTTGAGGTTATTGATATTTCTCCCGACAATCTTGATTCCAGCTTGTGCTTTATCCAGCCCAGCATTTCTCATGATGTACTCTGCATATAAGTTAAATAAACAGGGTGACAATATACAGCCTTGGCATACCCCTTTTCCTATTTGGAACCAGTATGTTGTTCCATGTCCAGTTCTAACTGTTGCTTCTTGACCTGCATACAGATTTCTCAAGAGGCAGATCAGGTGGTCTGGTATTCCAATTTCTTTAAGAACTTTCCAGAGTTTGTTGTGGTCCACACAGTCAAAGGCTTTGGCATAGTCAATAAAGCAGAAGTAGATATTTTTCTGGAACTCTTTTGCTTTTTCGATGATCCAATGGATGTTGGCAATTTGATCTCTGGTTCTTCTGCCTTTTCTAAATCCAGCTTGAACTTCTGGATGTTCATGGTTCACATACTGTTTAAGCCTAGCTTGGAGAATTTGAGCATTACTTTACTAGTGTGTGAGATGAGTACAATTGTGCCATAGTTTGAGCATTCTTTGGCATTGCCTTTCTTCGGGATTGGAATGAAAATGGACCTTTTCCAGTCCTGTGGCCACTGCTGAGTTTTCCAAATTTGCTGGCATATTGAGTGTAGGACTTTCACAGCATCATCCTTTAGGAGTTGAAATGGCTCAACTGGAATTCCATCACCTCCACTAGCTTTGTTTATAGTGATGCTTTCTAAGGCCCACTTGACTTCACATTCCAGGATGTCTGGCTGTAGGTTGGTGATCACACCATCGTGATTATCAGGACTGTGAAGATCTTTTTTTTGTATAGTTCTTCTGTGTATTCTTGCCACCTCTTCTTAATATCTTCTGCTTCTGTTAGGTCCATACCATTTCTGTCCTTTATTATGCCCATCTTTGCATGAAATGTTCCCTAGGTATCTTTAATTTTTTTTGAAGAGATCTCTAGATTTCCCCATTCTATTGTTTTCCTCTATTTCTTTGCATTGATCACTTAGGAAGGCTTTCTTATCTCTCCTTGCTATTCTTTGCAACTCTGCATTCAAATGGGTATATTTGAATGGGTATACCCATCTGCATTCAAATGGGTATATCTTTCCTTTTCTCCTTTGCCTAGTATATATAGTATATCTACTGCTACTACTACTACTAAGTCACGTCAGTTGTGTCTGACTCTGTGCGACCCCACCAGGCAGCCCACCAGGCTCCTCCGTCCCTGGGATTCTCCTGGCAAGAACACGGGAGTGGGGTGCCATTTCCTTCTCCAATGCATGAAAGTGGAAAGTGAAAGGGAAGTCACTCAGTCCGACTGAGGCAAGAGTACTGGAGTGGGGTGCCATTGCCTTCTCCGATAGTATATCTAGTATATATAATATATTTATATATATATATTAGTGTATATAGGATGGATATACACCAGTATATATAGGATGGATAAACAACAAGGTCCTGCTGTATAGCACTGGGAACTATATTTAATGTCCTGTGATAAACCATAATGAAAAAGATTATATTTATATGTGTAATTAAATCACTTTTCTAAACAGCAGAAATTAATACAACATTTAAATCAACTACATTCCAATAAAAATTTTTTAAATATTGCTAAAAAAAAAGAAGATAGAGAGGATAGTATTTTCCTGTGGAACAGAGTGAAAGTGTGTTTATTACCCAGTATGCCAGTATTCTTGCCTGGAGAATCCCATAGACAAAGGAGTCTGGCAGGCTACAGTCCATTGGGTTGCAAAGAGTCAGACACAACTCAAGCGACTTAGCACATAAGCAGGTACCAGTATAATAAAGGTAATGCATCCCTCCAGGGCCAAGGTTGGTCAGGTTTGCTGTAGCCTATTATAAAAGATTCAGGTTCCCTAAGCTCAGAGTTTCTTAGCTGTGATGCAAACCCACTGTGGGTGCTGCATGCATCCAACTTGGCTGCTTCATTTGCCTCCACAGAACTTGGGGAAGAGGGAAACTGACACAAACATAACGCTCAGATCATCTGTAGTGCTGTGAGTCATAAGGCCTTTGTCTTTGCCTTGTTACAGCATTCCTGAAAGTGGCTAACATCTTAGATAACAAGTTGGTAAAACCAAGTTCCTTCACAGTTCTTGATAATCATCAATGTCATTTGTTACCTTTATTCCTGCTCTTTAGGAAATAAAAACATGAAAAAATAATTTTAAAATATAGTCTTTGAAAGGATAGCTCCTTTGAATTGAGTGCTAAAGTCTAATAGGTCAATTATTAGAGAGAAAGTGTATTTCCTCCTAAAATTAACCCTTCCAGCTGTTCTTCCCTACTTTCTATTCTACCCACTATCTCTTATCCTTCCAAAATTGCACATTACTGTAAAATCATCTTTTATTTCTCTCCCATTCATAGCTAAATCTCCTATAGAGTCATATTCATTATCTGTCTTCCTTTCCTCACTGTTTTCTCACTCTTCATTCTACCCAATACAGCTTGCCTCACCAACTCTACTGAAACTGTTTTGAAAAACTTAACAGGACCTTCTCTTTGTCAATAAATGTAATGGGCACTTGTCATTCTTCTTCTTTGGCTCTTCTGCAGCATTTAACATCGCTATTCAATCCCTCCTTCTCTGAAACTCTCTTTAGCATCTACATCACACTCCTCTAGATTTCCCGACATTCTCAGTCTTCCTGTTCAAGTTCTTCGACACAAGCTTTGAAAAGTTCAGTTACTCAAGGCTCAGTCTGATGTCACCATCTCTTTTGAGCCTACTGTCTCTCTCTAAGTGATCTCATTTCTGCTCAGGTTCAATCACCAACAATCAATCACAAATTTAATTTCCAAACTGGACTTCTCTGAGATCCAAACTCTTGGATCCAATTCAAGGTCTCTTCTTGAATGTCTTAAAAACATCTCAAATTAAATACATACAAATTCCAGTTCTTGGCTGTCTCTCCCCCTTTCCACAGAAGCACTTCATTTCCTAAAGAGACAAACAGATACATATACACACATACATACATAGACGATGTAGATATAGACAAATGGCACCACTGTTCATGGAGTTCTGCAAACAAGAAACCCAGAAGACATTCTTCACTTTTTCTTCTCCCTTTCCACCCCCCACCACCTTACCATAGCAAACCAGGTACAGCCTACTGCTTGCTTCCTAAATATCTTATATTCTCAATCTCCACATCTCTCCATCATCACATCTCACCTAGACTCCTGTGACAACCTCTGAATTTGTCTTTCTACATTCACTCATTGTCAAATTAATTCTCCACAGAGAGGCTACATTCTCACAAATTGTCATCCTGCTTATTTGCCATCATTCCCACCTAATCCCTCAAATCCTTCAGTAGTAGTCTATCGTTCAGACAAATTCCTTTCAAGGCTGGCAAGGCCATATGTGCTCTGGCTGCATTTTCCTTTTCAGCCCCATTTCACATAGCTCTTGTCCTAGGGTTTGTATTGTGGTCACTTTGCCTACTTTCATTTTCTCACATACCCTACTCCCCTTGAAGCATGCTTCCTCCCACTTCAGGGTCACCTCCTGAAATGCATCTCTTCCCTTGCCCATCACTCCACTACTTCTCTTATTCTTTAATTCTTAATTCAACATCTCTTTCTCAGGGAAAATTATCCTTCCCTTTCCTAATTTTATATACCCTCATGGCATCCTATGCTTCGTAACAAATATACTGCACATCATTTGAATGAATCAATAAATGCTAATGCAGGAGGACACTTTCTCTGGTGACCCCCAATAAACTGTGCTTCCAGGTATTACACCCTCATGTCATCCTCACCCCTTGAACCTGGGATAGCCCTGTGGCTTTCTCTAACCAAAAGAATGCCAGCTCTGGAACTAATGGTTAAGAAGACCCAGAAATGCTTATTCTTGCACTTTTGGGTACTCTGAACTTTTGTGTAAGAAGTTCTGCTACTAAAGAGATAATGTGGAAAGACCATGCAAAAAGGGAAAGGTCCTGAAACTACAGAGAGAGATCAAAGTCTAGTCATGCCAGCATCCCACCTAAGCTTGGCCCCAGCCCACTGCTGGCCGCCAGCTGAAGACAGCCACATGAGTGACCACCAGGGAAATGACTGCCTGCTGAGCCTGTCCAGGTATGAGAATCAGGAGAAGTAGTAAACTGGTTATTTTTAAGCCATTACATTCTAGAGTAGCTTGGATGCAGTTATAAGGGAACAGCTATGAACTAATAATGATTAGGCACCAATTTAAAAGAATTTTCATGAAAGTTTACTGCCACATTTGGATTTTTATCAATATTTTATTTTTTCTCAAAATAAGAAGGAAACAATCATAAATTGATAATTTCAAGACACTAGAGGATTATAATAGTAGAAGTATATACCATTAACCACTTATAAATAATATGCATTCCAGTATCTTGGATATATTCGTTTCAAAACTTCAGTCCTCCTTTAATATGAATATTGATCTAGTATTATTTTTTTTAAGTTTATGATGTATCAGTTGCATTCAGAAACGAAAACCAGAAAATCAAATCATTCCTCTCACAAGGTTAACAGAATTATTTTTCTTATAAACTATCATTTTTGTCAGTCACAATGTTTTCTCCTGAGATTAGGCCTTCAAATTGGTTTGATTGCAAAGTTTTTTAAAGGTGGATAAAAGTATTTTACCATAAAAGCTGAAAAGAAAAACATTTAGATTTTGAAATTTTCTGAATATTTCAGAGAAGTTAAGAAGACCTGAGTATCATTACCCTTAATCTGTAAATGATCTTCTAAGTTCTGAAGATACTTCTTTACCAAAGGCCAATGGAAAAACCCATGCTCTCACGGAGATCTCCTTCAACAAAAGTCCTAACAACTAAGAAGTGTTCACATCCCAGATTATAGCCCACGCACTGTTATCCATCAACTTCTTTGAACAATCACTGGGTTTAGCTTTAAGAAGGATAGTTTTAAAGTAGCTGATCAAGTGGCATCAATCAACACTTGATATTGAATACTTCCACAGCTGCAAACATAGCAGTTATTAAGCAAAGTTTCATTAGGGAAATCTGGAATTCAGCCCAATAATTTTGGACAGAAACGGTCTTACACAACTCTTCTTCATTCTAGAAGCAGTATATCTTCCTCCCAAGAGGAGCTATTTCTGCTGAAGGGAGATTTTCACTCTATTACACTAATTATTTGGATAGTGCTAACCACAGAACACCTAAGATTTTCAAACAAAAGAAAACATCAGAACAGTCAGGGCAATAAGCAACATGGGAGGCTGTGTTGGCTACAATTTAGATTTTGTGCTTATCGTTGATTTGTTTTTAATTAATGACAAATTATGAAAGGCCTAAAACAAACCAAAAACCAGAATTACTTTATGGTAAAAAGCTAAAATGTGAATCTAGAAATACTTAAAACTTTAGGGCTTAACCTATTTTCAAATGAGTGTTGAACTATTCTGAAACATGGAGTTTTGTTTTTTTTTTTTAAGATATCATTCAATAAAAATACCAGAAGAGAGGTTCTGTAGAAAAAAGCAAACTATATTACTGACAATATTGCTATCTGGTTAAAATGGGACCACATAATGTCTTTTCAATGGGGAGATTTGTTCTGTGTTTCTCATGCCTTGAAAGCTAATCATACACTGAGTAGGTGAACCATGTTAGATCTTTCTAGATCTCGAAGAGGCATTAGAAGAGGCACTCAGACCACAGATATAACTCCCCCCCCCCCCCTTTTTTTTTTTTTTTTGAAAAAGTAACAATGTGGACTACTGATTTCAATTCCAATTGATGTAAGAACAAGAGCAGTCAGGAACTTCTTTCAGTATCATTAAAGTCTTGACCTTTGACTCTAACCACTTTTAACTAAAGAAAAGAACTTTGGGTCAATGGGAAAGAAGAAAATGTTAGACTAAATGGGTATGTTAGCACAAGAAAAGGTCTCAGGCTCTATTATGTTTACAAAGCCTTCCTTGAGGAGTTTTCCAAAATCTCACTTGACAGCCTAAAGTGAACTGAGGCTTGGAAAGCAATGAAATGGGAACATCACCCATCAGAAGTAGATGGGGTTTGCCACAGCCTCTGGAAAGTGCCAGATGAAACCCTGGGTTCTGTCATGAACCGGGTTTCAGGTTGTTCTTTTCACTGGTCTCTCATTATTCCTCCCTGTTTTCATGGAGCATGCAGTGACGACCTGTAGGATGCTAAAAGGCAGAGTTTGTTATACAGGAAAGAGAAGATATGTTCAGGTGGAATTTTATTCTCTCATTTTCCAATAGTGATGTCATGATTTAAGTTGGGGAAACCACACTCCCTATTTCTTGGTATATGACTTTCCTCTGGTCATAGTGACTGGTTCTGTGATGGTTGTGTGACCTACATGAGTCCAGTGAGATTCAACCCCGAGACTTTTATTAAAACCATCAGAACAGAGAAGCTGGGATTCCACGGAGTTTGCTGAAGCAATAGGATGTAAATCTTGTGGGAAGTATGTAAGTGGGTGGCAAGGTTGTATGTGTAAAGTCTGCTTGAATGAGGCCAGAACAGAGAAAAACCAAGCTGTGTGATAGAGAAATGGTCCCAAAGATATTTCTGAAGTCCTGGATCCAGACATACTCCCTAGGCTTCTCAAAGATCTGACCCATTTAATTTGGGTTATCATCACTTTCCAGTATCTCCAACAACATCCATGCCTGAAACAATACAAACAATATCAAAGAGATAAAGTAACCAAAAATTGTGTGGAAAAATACACACCCCAAAGGGATCATAATAAATAATTCAAATGACACTATAATAATCCTATTAAATGATTCTCTCCTATGAGACCAGCCATGATCTCTCAGAATGATGACCCCCAATCTTTCTGTTTTGAGCCCCTACTACATTGCCAGCTCTGTCCCTAGCACTATGAGGCCCAGTATAAAGTCAAGATTTCAGTTGATCTGTGGAGATGAGATATTCATAATGGAAACACTGGCATACAGTTTAAGAGATTATGTGCCCAAAATGAGTTCCACTAACAGCAAAGGTTGGTGTGGCCCCACTGTGAGCTGTCACAGTATGGGGTAAGTGAACTCCCTTAGTCAATCAATTATTTAATATATTCCCTCTAATTACTCTCTTGTTAACCCTGTTCAAGGTTGGTTTTTCATAAACAAGATCTGTAACAAACTGTTCTATCTTTGTTATCTACCAAAAAAAACCCACTTTCACATTTTGATGCTTTGTGCACAAACTGGCTCAGTAGGATATGTACATTTAAATAGCTTCAATTAAAGCAGTTTTAAGCAAATGCAATGTAAAGTTTAGTAACATTAAGACACAATGAAATACTGTGGGAAATACTTTAAAATAGCAGATATTAAGCACACTCTGTCTACCATTATAGTTCTGTTCTCCTAAGACAATGATTTAGTTACTGACAGAAGTGTAGGCAGGTCTTGCCTTTTGAGTACTAATCCTTTTGAATCAAGGAATAATCCTACTTCTTTACAACTTTAAATCTTTTAAGTCTCTGATCAATTCTTCCTGGGTTACCAAGAGGGTCAGCAGTAATTTTCCTAGCACTGATATTTTGCCTTAGTTGCACATGATGGTCCAAAATACTGCAGTTCTAATCTATGGCTTCAAGTGTTGGTCAATCCCAACTTGGGGCCACATCAAAGGCATGCTTTTGAAACAACAGAGATGAGACGGTGTCTCAGAGTCAGTGCTCTGAACCACGATCACACACTGCATCCTTCTACAGACATGGAAAGGCTATAGATGTTTCTCAAACTCTTGTGTGCCAAATTGTGTAAAAGAGGTTATTTCACAAAGGTCCAGGAAGCATGATTGTTACCGAGTATTTCCACAGCAGTCAGCATGGTACAGACTATTCACAACACATGAAGAAGCCTTAAACTCAGCCCGTGGAAGAGAAGAGGTAAAGTGAAACCTCTATGAAACTAATGTATTTTCCAGCTTTAAGAAATTTTAAAGAGCACCTCTGCAGACAGTGAGGAATAACAAATAATTTTTTTCAAGGTCTTCAGAGACTGAAAAGAAGAAATATAAAAATTTAATGAAAACAGTGAACATGTGCAAATGCAGCAGCAGCCATACCACTAACAGAAAACATTACTGAAAACTGGAAGAGAGGATATTGAATAATTCCAATTATTCCAAAACACTTGGAGAAGAAGAGGATTGCTGAAACTCAACTAAAAGCTCAGAACCCACATAAATACCGCAAAGGAAAATCTCATGGGAGTAAGATTATCAAGAAACATGTAAACTCTTACATATAAGATATATAGTCTACAAGAACACCAGAAAGAAGCCATGGCTAAACATACGCACACACACACACACACACACACACACCCATTTCAAGAGAAAGTCACAACTGTCACTCATTATGACACATATTCATTAGATCTACTATGTGGTGTAGTGCTAGGCATTTGAAGACCTATAATGCCCTTTTCATGTTAAAACTTTAATGGTTATTATTTTTCTTAAAACTGGTTCAGGTTCCAAGGGCCACTGAACAGACCGTTCTTAAAACAGCAGTCCCATTATTTAAAATTTTACGGAACAATGACATTTTTACATTAGAAATAATTTCAGATCAATATGGGAGTGCCAGCATTTTATTTTGCAAACTCAGAGCCATTACAAAATAATTGCCACTTACTATAATGTTTCTTTTTTTTTACAAAGGGAAATTTTAATAATATAAAATAGGAAAGTCAGGCTCTCAGATGAAAATGCAATTTTTCAAGAAAAAAACTACTGTGGTTTTCAAATGCTTTTTCTGGTTCATTCTCTCTTCTACTTTTTGGTATTCCAATTATGCCTATGTTGCTGTATTTGATGGTGTCTCACATTTCTTTGAGATTCTATTTCTCTTCATTATTTTTCTGTTATCTAGATTATATAATCTTTATCATTGTATCTTTTCTAATTCTTTCTTCTGACAGGTCAGATCCTCTGTTGAAATCCTCTAGTAAAATTTTCATTTAGGTTATTTCAACTTTCAACTCCAGAATTTTTATTTGGTTCTTTTTAAAATAATTTCTGTATTTTTATTGACATTTCTTATTTGATGGAATACTGTCATCGTACCTTCCTTTACTTTTTAGGTTATGATATTCTTTAATTCTTTTTTATTAAAGCAAAGTTCCTGTATGATATTATATAATTTATAGGTGTACAATATAGTGACTCAGAAGTTTTAAAGGTTATACTCCATTTATAGTTATTATAAAATATTGACATATCCCCCTTACTGTAAAATATATCCTACTAGTTTATTATATAGAGCTCCCCAGGTGTTGCAGTGGTAAAAAATCCACCTACTAATGCAGGAGACACAAGAGTTATAGGCTCAGTCTTTGCATTGGGAAGATCCCTTGGAGTAGGGAATGGCAACCCACTCTAGTATTCTTGCCTGGAAAATTCCATGGACAGAGGAGCCTGGCAGGCTACAGTCTATGGGGTCACAACGAGTTGGACATGACTGAGCAACAGTTTATTATACACCTAATAATACATACCTCTTAATCTCTTACTCCTATCGTGCCCTGCCACCACTGGTAACCATTTGTTTGTTTTCTTTATCTGTGTCTGCTGCTTTTTTGTTATATTCATTAGTTTGTTGTATTTCTTAGATTCTACGTATAAGGGATATTATACAGTATTTGTCTTTGTCTGACCTATTTCACTTAGCATAACACTCTCAAAGACCATCCATTTTGCTGTAAATGGCAAAATTTCATTTTCAGGGTTGAGTAGTATTCTACTGTATATCTGTGTGTGTGTGTGTACACTACATCTTCTTCGTCCATTCATTCATTGATGGACACATAGGTTTCTTTCATATCTTGGCAACTGCAAATAGTACGGCTATTAAATATTAACATTGAGGCACATGTATCTTTTCAAATTAGTGTTTTTTTCTATCCTTTAATTCTTTAAACATATTTATAATAGTTGTTTGAAATTTTATCTGAGAATTCTGACATCTTGGTCCTCTCATATGCAATTTGTCTGGCCTCCTTTTTTATCCCATGTATGAATGACACTTTGCTGTGTTTTTTTGTATTTTTTTTGTTGTTGAAAACTGGACATTTTAGACAATATACTTCAGCAACTCTGAATACTGATTCCTACACCATGCGGTTGTCATTGTTTTGCTTAATTGTTTAGTGATTTGACTGGCGTATTTCAGGGAAGTCTATTTCTCCTGTAGTTTGCAACCACTGATGTCATTCTTCACAGGGCACAGGCTTGGGCATGCCCAAAGTCACCCCATGATGACAGTGATTTTAGCATGGCTCTCACGGACTGCCAATTTCCTAGATCTCAGTTAAGTTGTGTGCCTCTGTTAGTAAAATACAAGGCTATTAGCATCTGTTAATTGCTGGCTGATTTCTCTGTTGTTTTCAACAATTCCCTGAGGGATAAATTGCTCCACAGTTTAATCCAATTCAACTAGGGGCCCTTCTGGTAGTTTGGGGGCTTGCTGGAACTGTAGAAGGACTGTTGTTAGCTATCTCTTTCTCTGGTTCTATCTGGTCAACTTCTAGCTGGCCAATAATTTATCTTTTTGTTACCAAGGAGCTGCTGCTGCTGCTGCTAAGTTGCTTCAGTTGTGTCCGACTTTGTGCGACCCCATAGACTGCAGCCCACCAGGCTCCCCCATCCCTGGGATTCTCCAGGCAAGAACACTGGAGTGGGTTGCCATTTCCTTCTCCAATGCATGAAAGTGAAAAGTGAAAGTGAAGTCGCTCAGTCGTGTCCGACTCTTAGTGACCCCATGGACTGCAGCCTACCAGGCTCCTCCGTCCATGGGATTTTCCAGGGAAGAGTACTGGAGTGGGCTGTCATTGCCTTCT
This sequence comes from Bison bison bison, assembly GCF_000754665.1. Taxonomy (NCBI): domain Eukaryota; kingdom Metazoa; phylum Chordata; class Mammalia; order Artiodactyla; family Bovidae; genus Bison; species Bison bison. The sequence goes on along the minus strand of NW_011494900.1, from coordinate 628,076 downwards.
CCAACCAAGGAGCTAGCAGCCTCTTAATTGTTCACTCCCCCAAATCTTCATTTTTCTCAACACCAGTCTAAGACTTGAATATTTTTACATTCTAATCCAAATAGGGTCAGTTCCTTTGGGGAGAACTATGGAGTTGTGTGTCTTCTAACCTGCTGTCCTCCTGGGAAAATTCTCTGCAGCACTGCTGTAAATCTGGGGAAGGATTAGTGGCCTGCTTCTCTCAGAGTAGCCCCTGCTTGTAAAGCAGGTGCAACTAGGGAGAGCAGCCTCTAGTCTTCTAGACTTACTTCTTCTGGTGAGGAACCTTTGTCCTGTGAGCAAGTTGGGATAAGGCTGCCTGAAGCCCATTATCCTTGGTCTACCCTGCCTAGGATGAAGCTTTTACCCAATAAGCTGCAAATGGGAGCTCTAGACTTTTAAGTCTTCTTGCCTGGAACAGAGTTCTACAACATAGAACTAAGGAGAAGGATTAGAAATGCTGGTGGCCTGCCCCTCCTCAGAAGATGTTGTAACCTAGACTAGACGTTTGGGAGAGAGGAAGTTTCACATTTTTTACTACACCACCTGGAGTGTAGGTTCTATTATGATGAGCTGCCTGGGGATAGAGAGAGAGAGAGTGGGTCATGGCTTAAATGCTGTAAACTCTAGCTCTTTTAACCTCAAATTAGTAGATTTTCTTTAAATTTCCAGTGACTTAAATGGTTACGCCCTTAGGACAATTTCCAGAGACTTAAATGGTTAGGTTTTTAAAATAATTTTCACTCGTTATGATTATTTCAATGAGGAGCCAGTCCACAGGGCTACTCATGCTGCCATTTCAAAAGTAGATCATTAGCCTTTTTTCCTCATTGTGCTACAGACTGGTGAAAATTTTATAATAGCTCTCTATCAGTCTATAGACTAGCATTTATGGACCGAAGCCTAACAAGTTCCATTACATTTTCCATAGAAAAGCAGCTCCTTAAAGAAAGCTCTAAACTAGCATCTCACATTTCTGTGTGCATGACATCCATCAGGAGAGATTTTTTTAAAGTTCAGATACCATTTCCAACTCAAAAATTTTTATTTATGATGTTGGGGGTAAAACCAAAGAAACTGCACTTTTAAAGAGTATCCTGGTAATGTTTCTAAAAATTTAATTTACAAATGAATCATCTGACCACCTGGGATATTTGTTAATGAGATTTTTATTTTGGAATACTTTCAAATTTACAGAACCTTGATTTTGCAAGGTACTATGGTTATGTAAGATGTTAATATTAGGGGAAGCTGGATAAAGGGTATATGAGAATCTTCTGCGCTATCTTCGCAACTATTCTATAAACTAATGTCAATATAATGTTATTAACTAAACTGCAGATTTTCCTAGGATTACATTAATTTCTCCACTAATATCCTTTTTCTATGTCATGATACCACATTGCCTTCAGTCTGGAATCTTCACAAAATGAAGTTTCTGCACTTATTTAAAGATATTTTCTACAATATTATTAGTTACAAGTATATTGAAACTTCCCAGAGTTTTCTGAATCAGAGAGCATTTCCCCCACCATGAACCTTTGGTTAATTATACATATACATTCTTTTTCTTTATCTATTATCTGTTGCTGGACACTTAGGTTGGCAATAGTATTTAAATAATGATGTTATGAACACTGGGGTGCATGTAATTTTTAACTAGAGGTTTCATTTTTTTTTTCAGATATATACCCAGGAGTGGAATTGCTGGGTCATGCTGTGCTATGCTGTGCTTAGTTATCAGTCGTGTCCAAGTCTTTGTGACCCCATGGACTGTAGCCCGCCAGGATCCTCTGTCCATGGGGATTCTCCAGGCAAGAATACTGGAGTGTTGCCATGCCCTCCTCCAGGGATCTTCCCAACTCAGGTATCAAACCCAAGTCTCCCACATTGCAGGCCGATTCTTTACCGTTTGAGTCACCAGGGAAGCCCTGCTTCCCAGGAGTGGGTAGCCTGTCCCTTCTTCAGGGGAACTTCCTGACCCAGGAATTGAACTGGGGTCTCCCACATTGCAAGCGGATTCTTTACCAGCTGAGCTACCAGGGAAGCCCTGCTGGGTCGTATGGTAGTTCTATTTTTAGTTTTTTTGAGAAACTTCCATACTGTTTTCTACAGTGGCTACTCCAATTTGCATTACCACCATCAGCAGTACAACAGTATTTTTTCCACATCCTTGCATTAACCTTCAGTTTTAAATATTTTCTACTTTTTTATGTTTTCACATTGACTCTTGTTGTTTAGAAGTGCATTCATTAATTTTGAAATCTATCTGGGTTTTTTTGTTGTTGTTGTCTTTTTGCATAAATTCTTAGTTTCCTGGTAGTCAGATACTGCCTATTCCCCAATTCTCTCTATTCTCTGCTTCCGGAATGCCTATAAAACACTGTATTTTCTCTTTCTCTCCAACATGTCTCAACTTTTCTCTCATATTTTCTTTTTCTCTTTAGTGCATTCTGATTGATTTTTTTAACATCACATTAAAGTTGATTAATTCTCTCTTCAGTTATGTCTAGTTAGTTGTTTAATCCATTTGATAATTCTTTATTTCAAGTGCTATGTTTTTATTTTTAGAACGTCTACTTTTTGAAGACCTAACTTTTCTTATTCATAATTTGTTTTCATTGCTTAGTCACTTTAAATATTCTTATTTTATACTATCCTATTAGATATTTCCATCATTTAAAGGTGTTAGGTTTTAATCCTGCTCATTGTTACATTTTATAACTCCTACTCATGGGGGCCTTTTTTCTTATGTTTTATAATTTTAGGTTATAATTTAATTTTTAGAAGGAATTTATCTGTAGGAAACCTACAAAGAAAGGTTGGATTTATGGTAATCTTCCTAAGAAACTTGCAAATGATTTTTCCAGATGTTTGAGAGTTATCAGTGGCCTGGCATCTTTTGAGCTAATTTCTCAAGTTGTGTTTCTTTTCTGTATTGTACAAGGAGTACATATTCAAATCCCAAATCTAAAAGAGGCACACATCCACACATCTTCTTTTCTAAGACACACCTTTCTTGTTTGTTCTGTGCTAATGGTGGATTTTCTTCTAGAGTCTCCCACTCAAAATCATAACTTTGTTTTGAAGATCTCTGTTTCAACACACATAGTCTCAATTTTTCATCTCATATTTCTGCATCGTTGTTAAAACCAAAGCCCTTGCTTTAAGGAGACAAATTACATCCTCCCAAGACTGACCACAGCATCATTCCCGTTTTTATCCCTGAGATTTTCAACTCCATCTATACGTCTGACTCACAGTGATACCTTTACTTCCTTTCAAGATCAGATATACAAGAAAGAGGATGTTTATTTAATCTAGTATTTCTAAGTGTTTGCACAAGCCACACTACTAAACTTATCAGCCAGGTTTCTAGACCTGAAAGTAAAAAATAACTTCTTTTCTCTAGTGAGAATTAATACTATCACAGTTGGCAAGCTGAGTCATTATAAATTACCAATTGTGAAACTTCAGCATTCTTGGGTTTCCCTTGTGGCTCAGCTGATAAGGAATCTGCCTGCAATGTGAGAGACCTGGGTTTGATCCGTGGGTTGGGCAGATCCCCTGGAAAAGGGAAAGCTACCCACTCCAGTATTCTGGCCTGGAGAATTCTGTTGATTGTATAATCCATGGGGTCGCAAAGAGTCAGACACTTGAGCAACTTTCACTTCCACTTTAAGCTCAAAAGTGTTTTATCCATACTTATTTTGTACTCTCAGACCCAGTTTCAGGAAACCATATCAAAAAATATATAATTAAGGTCCATACGTAGCCCAGAATTCCAATTCAAAAACTTTACACTGTACATCACATGGATCCCAGTAAGTCCTTCAATTTTTCTGGACTTTCTCAGAAGTTCTTCTAATCACATTTTCCTAGAATATCTAAGCACAGATCACTTTTCATTTAAGTTTTCTCTGCTCACTATCAACAAATTTCAACAACTTTTCTTCCTTCTTTTCATTCATTAGATACAGCTTTCCTAAGTGCCTGCTATATTCCAGACACTGGGGATGTGGTCCAAAACAAATCTAACCCCTGGTCACAGAGTTTAAATCTTAGTGCAGAGGAAGGAAGACAAATATAAACAAATTAATATGTTAACTAAATATATTAAATAATAAATATATTTTAGGTTGAAATAAAATTATAAATTAATAACTATATTTTAGTTTAAAGAATATGAAATGGCCAAATTTAGTTTGAAGCATATGAAATGGCCAGATTCTTGACCCACAAAACAGGCGATTTCATACCATTTAACTTAATGGAATGTGACAGGTGATGGTAAGTGCTACAAAGAAGAAGGCAGGGAGGGCAAGTAGACAGAGAGTCATGGGGTGGGTGTGACTGCGCTATTTTAGATACCATGGCTACAAAAGCCTCTCTCAGAATGTGCTGTTTGAACAGAGATGGAGATGAATGAAGAAGTGAGTGATGTGGATGGAGGTCTGGAGGAAGAATACTCCAATGACAGGAATGTGCATGTGAAAAGGTTCTTAGAAGGGAGTGTGGATGGCATATTCAAGGAACAGTGAGGAAAGGAGAAGGACCCAAGTAGAATAAACAGGGTGAGATGAGACTAGAGAAGGGGCCAGGGCAGACACTATAATGCAACATCAGCCACAGTAAAAAAAAAAACTGCCTATCTCAGTGCTAGTGAGATGTGAAGCCCTTAGAAAGTTTGGAAAGCAGAGTGGCAAAACCTGACTTGTATTTTCAGTGGCGTGCCAGGGCAGAACGAGCACAGGGAACTTAGTGAGGAGACTACTGCACTAGCCCAGGTGCTGCTGCTGTTGCTGCTGCTAAGTCGCTTCAGTCGTGTTCGATGCTGTGCGACCCCATAGATGGCAGACCACCAGGCTCCCCCGTCCCTGGGATTCTCCAGGCAAGAACACTGGAGTGGGTTGCCATTTCTTTCTCCAATGCATGAGAGTGAAAAGTGAAAGTGAAGTCGCTCAGTCATGTCCTAGCGACCTCATGGACTGCAGCCTACCAGGCTCCTCCGTCCATGGGATTTTCCAGGCAAGAGCACTGGAGTGGGCTGCCATAGGCGCTAGACCATTGCAACTAAGACTTGAGTGGTAGCAAAGGAAACAGGAGAGGCTGCACACTCACAATTCTTTCATGACTCTTCTAATCTTTCTTCTTTAAAACAATTGGTCTCACCAATGTTTTATTACAGCAAGTATGTTGTCAAGCTTTCCTATCCTGAGTTTGGTGATCCTGGTGGCAAAATCATCTTGCCTACCTTCTAATTCTGATAAGAAACTTCTAGATCATTCTGAATTCAGCACCCCCGAAACCTAGATTTGCATGAACCATAGCCTAACACATCTACATCACCATTCTACATAATGCATCTCTAATCACTCTCAAGACAATGGCACCATACCTGATTGAGGAGGAGCTGGCATTCACTCTGCAAGGAGCACCACCAGAAAATGAACATGTGTCTCTTCCCAGCGACTGTAACTGACGAGAGGATTCAGCCTGAGCCACAGCAGGAGATTCATTCATGGCCCACATTGACGCAAGGTCACTCCTCTGAGTAAGAAGACTTCCTGACTGTATCCCTGCAGCTGGGCCCCTTCCTCTGAAGTTTCTATGCTTTACAACTCCCTGAAAAGGAAGTTGTCTTAAGGGGGTTGTAGCCCTTTAGGGAGAAGCTGACCACACAGCTTCATGACATGTTAATGCAACTTCTGCAACTTCTGGCCCCACTTCCCCCTCATACCCACAGAGGGCTCCATGTAGTCCACTCAACATTGAGGGAGAGTAATAAGTAATTATCTGAGCAAGATCAATACCAAGTCGTCATGGCAGGATAGAAACCCAGTTTCTGTCTCTCAGTGTTATGTATCATTCAAGAGTAAAGTATAATAATGTTTATAAAATCCAGTTGGTCCAAGAGAACATGTCAAAATCATTGATCCACATATCTTAAGTTTAAAAAAAAATCCTAAAATACAGTTTGCATGCAACATCCAAAGAGCCTGCCAAGGAGAGGATCTGACATTAAAATATCACTAATGTTACTGCTCAGCCCTAAGACTCACACACTGAAGATTTAACAGCACAGAGCCTATGTAGGGTCATAAGTAATAGTATTAAAATGAATATTCAAAACTTATTTTCTGAAAAGGCATTTTGCAAAGACACAATTGGATATACTTTTGTTTAAAGAAATCTTCATTTGCACAATGAAAAAGAACAAGAAAGCAGAAATCAAAATGTATTCATCACCCTGGTTTTTCCTCTACTTGTAAATCAAACAGACACTACACCAGTTAGTATTTGAACAAAGTTAAGGTAGATCTGAAGTGATGATATTTAAGACTACCAAGGCTGAAAATTACAGCCTGAATTCAATCTGCTATCAAAAGCACTTGAGATGTCAGATAATGTAAAAGAAATTTGATATAATGATTAAAAATTCCACTAAAAGGCCTTTCCTTGAATTTTGCTGCTGAAAATCCTCTTCTGTTAAAATTTCAAGGTTTCTTACAATGTTTCTACATTTACTCTCTGACCCAAGTAACTGAAAATCTTCCCTTTCTGTAGACATTGATTTTATCATAAGACACATTGATTCTGCAGAAAATTGGAGTCCACTTTAAGAGTTTTTCACAGCATGGATATTTTTTCCATTAAATTTTTTTGTTCACTTTTCCTAATACTATGAAAATAATATAACAATACTAAGGAAAATTTTTAGTTTGAAAGCTGATCCCAGATAAAAGCATGCTCTTCTGATGAATCTGTATCAGGCCCCCAGTCCCTGAGCAGTAAAGATAAGCATCTTTAGAGGCAGGCTAGGAGTGTCACCAAATAGGCAATAGTCTGGGTCTGGCTTGGGTCAAAGAAGCAAAATTTGTACAGAAGAGACCCTGTGTTCCTGGACCTCCTCAGTCTAGCAACTGATTATTTTCAAAATTTGAGATTAGGTGAATAACAAGGCTAGAAATGCAAATCAAAACTACAGTGAGCTATCACCTCACACCAGTCAAAATGGCTGTCATCAAAAAATCCACAAACAATAAATGCTTGAGAGGGTGTAGAGGGAAGGGAACCCTCCTACACTGTTGATGGGAATATAAATTGGTACAGCCACTATGACTTCCCAGGTGGCGCTAGTGGTAAGAACCCGCCTGCCAATGCAGGAGACGTAAGAAACACGGGTTCTATCTCTGGGTCAGGAAGATCCCCTGGAGGAGGGCATGGCAATCCAGTATTCTTGCCTGGAGAATCCCACCGACAGAGGAACTTAGTGGGCTACAGTCCATAGAGTCACAAAGAGTCAGACGTGACTGAAGAGACTTAAGCTCACACTCACGCACGGCCACTATGAACACTATGGAGGTTCCATAAAAAACTAAAAATAGAGCTACCATATGACCCTGCAGTCCCACTCTTGGGCATGAATCTGGAGAAAAACATGCACCAAAAGGATACATGCATCCTAATGTTCATCACAACACTGTTCACAAGAGCCAAGACATGGAAACAACCAAAGGAGTGGATAAGGAAAATGTGGTATACACAGTTGAATATTACTCAACCATTAAAAAGAATGAAATAATGCCATTTGCAGCAACATGGATGGGCCAGAGATTGTATACTAAGTGAGGTAAGTCAGACAGAGAAAGAGAAATATCCTGTGACACCACTTACACGCAGAATCTAAAAAGGAATGATAAAAGTGAATTTATTTACAAAACAGAAACAGACTCACAGACTTAGAAAATGAACTTATGGTTGCTGGGGGGAAAACGAACTTATCGGGGAAAGGGAGTTAGGGAGTGTGGGATGGACAGGTACACATGGCTATATTTAAAATGGATAACCAGCAATGTATAGCACAGGGAACTCTGTTCAATGTTATGCGGCAGCCTGGATGGGAGGGGAATTTGGGGAAGAATGGATATATGTATATGAATGGCTGAGTCCCTTTGCTGTGCACCTGAAATTATCACAAAATTGTTAATTGGCTATATTCTAATATAAAATAAAAAGTTTTTAAGAAGTGTATGGGGGAATGGAGAATATGGCATGAACATAATTTTTAAACAAAGAAAGATACATTTTTCATTTATAAATACCTTTTTAAAAAAAAAAAATCCCAGTCTAATTTGAAAAACTGATACTCCTAAATCCACAGCTTACTTTTTCAATATTTTTTTGGTCAACCATAAGCTACAGATCCATTTCAGTTTGTTTAGTTAGATTCTTTCTAATGATATTTCAAAATAGCTGAAGTTCTACTAAAAAAGGAGAGCCTTTGAATCCCTTGGACTGCAAGGAGATCCAACCAGTCCATTCTGAAGGACATCAGCCCTGGGATCTCTTTGGAAGGAATGATGCTAAAGCTGAAACTCCAGTACTTTGGCCACCTCATGCGAAGAGCTGACTCATTGGAAAAGACTCTGATCTGGGAGGGATTGGGGGCAGGAGGAGAAGGGGACGACAGAGGATGAGATGGCTGGATGGCATCACTGACTCGATGGACGTGAGTCTGGGTGAACTCCGGGAGTTGGTGATGGACAGGGAGGCCTGGCGTGCTGCAATTCATGGTGTCACAAAGAGTCGGACATGACCGAGCGACTAAACTGAACTGAACTGAGTCACTGGGTTTTAGAGACAGTTGAAAGACTTGTGAAAGTGTGGTGGTAGTAATGGCAGGGTTCTGGACTGACAATGAGACATGTAGAAATGCAGGATTGTACAGCTTTCAGTCTCAGTTTTAAGATTTGATTCCTAAAGAAGAAGTGGAAAATTCGAGCAGTATCTAAGAGGGCAGGAATCAACTGAAAGAAAAGTAATATACCCAGGACTGTACCGAATCCTTCTGGCTGGCCCCTTTTCCTCCTCATGGATCCTCTTTATCAATAAATTTTAAAAAGTGTTTATACCACTCCTGGGCTCTATTTTCCATTCCATGCCACATTTTAGGGGAAAAGCTAAAAGTATATAGGTGAACTAGAGCAAGATTTTGACTCCTACCATTTGGAACTTGACTAGAGTGATGAACAGACTAGACTGAGTTTTGGAGACAGTACAGTACTGGTGAGTTAAGCCAATGCTTTGAAAGGCCAGTAATCACTGGACTACAAACAAACAGCTCACCAGTAAATGGGTTCACCAGCAACTAAAGGCCAAAGGACAGTAGTGCTGAAAGCCAATTTATTGAAACTAATCAGATGGCAATACTTAGCCAGAAAGCACCCACGATTCTGCTGATAACATCTGCTCTCCAGGTTTCAACCATTTAATTTTTAATCTAGGCTCCTAGAGCACAGGCTCTTCGCACCTTGCCCCAGAGATTCTGAGTAAATGCATTTTATTTTTAGATGTTTCCTCTCTTGACACAGGATTCCACAGATATGAAAAAACAAGTGATCCCCCAGGCATGCCAGGGGTTGTTGCTGTCTCCTCTCTTACTCTGTGGTCTCCTGGAAACATTTAAAATAACCGTTAGCTGAGAAATGTTTTCCTGCAGAACAAGACACTTTCCCTTGGCCCTAAAATGGGTATGCACTAAAAGGATTGAGTCTGCTTTGGAATATTAGGTTTGCCCTTTTTGATAAATTGAACGTGCTTCAGAGTTAAGAGGCTGTCTTAATTTTACAGTAAAGAACTCTCCTATGAGAACATAAGAAAAATCTCAGGTGGCATTTTTATTGAAAACATTATTCCCATTCTAGCAAAAGAATTTATTGTGAGGAGAAAAGTCATACCATCTTAATTAATGTTATTCACTTTTCTTTACAGAGGCTTATCTCTAACATGCTCAGAATTAGTGCTGAAGTCAAGGGTATTAAATCAAAAGGAGCCAAATGTCTTGACGGTATCCAAAATAACAATTCAGAATGCATTTGTCAATATTTCACAAACTATATGTCCCAGATTAATCTGTAATAATGGGACAGAGTAAAACAGAACCTGACTCAATGATAAATCACTCTGGGAACTATGTGGTGTGATAAACTGCTAATTCAACAAAGCCATCAACATATTACACCTTTAGAATCTTTCACGCTTCTGACAAGAACTCTCAATCAACCTTGATTCTTGGAAGAGTATATCTTTGATACAGCTCTTCTTTCTACAGTCCTAAAATTGTATTTTAGCCAGAGTTGATAAACAAAAGGCAACATAATCTTGTCAAAGTAAAGACTGGTGTTTCTCAAAGGAAAGCATTGCTATGTGGGAGACTAAATATGATGCCCCTGTTCTTAGTCTAAGATCACTTGAAAACTGGAGTCCAAGCTTCAACCAGAAGTGTCAGTATTACACTGAGAGGCAAGAAAATATTTCTCTTCATTAAATCATTAAGCTTCTGAGGCCATTCATACTCATTCATACATGTTAATATCCTCATTCCCCCAGAGAACTCAAATGGGAATAATTCTGTGGATATTCAGTCAAAAATGTTATCCTGTCCAGCTCCTAACTTTAAACAGGTGAAGCATTATTGATTTCATTTTACAGATAAAGGAAGTGATTCCCAGAGAATCTCTGCTGCCAGAATTTACCTGTCTTTCCAACTAAATCAAAAATACTAGTAACTAGTAACAATATACAGGGTTTCCCTTGTGTCCTTTAATGTAATCTTGCAGCACAAATCGATTAGAGCTTCAAAATCATCTAGGAAAGGCAAGTGCAAAGTTAAGTAGACTCCTTACAGTGCAAGAAGCAGGAAGTATTAGTAGTTGTTAATAAAAACAGACCATGTCATCATGATGCTTAGACATAATCTGATTCAGCCAGTAATGAGATATGCAGTTTGAAAAATCATTTAATTTTGTGTCTAAGGCTCCTAGCCTGTGAAATGGGAATATTAATGGTATCTACATCATAGAGTCACTAAAGGAATTAAATGAGAAAACATACATTAAGCATTTAATGTAGTGCCTGTCATATAGTAAACGCTCAATTAGTACAGCTATTAATATATGAGTGTTGATTAATGAGCATTGTTTTATGCATGAAAAATCTACTGAAAAGTAACAGCATGGTCCCAATACTTTCCAAAAGGGGAGGACTGCTACCTGACTTTAAATTTTGCTTCCTTAGGACAGTGTCATATTCCTTTCTATAAGTTCAGTGTGGGGAACACATGTATACTTTAAAAAATTTAAAAAAAAAAAGAAAGAAAAAATACAGTTAACAAAAAAAAAGAAAAAAAAAAAAGTTCAGTGATCACCCTTCACATCAGACCATATCAACTATATCAGGTGAGATTAGAAAGAGCACCTTTATTTCAGCTTTACCAACAGTAACTCATTGGAACAACTCAGTATCCACAAGGAGTCTCTCTTTTGTATGCCATGATAACTATTCATGACTAATTTTCTATTTCCTAAAAAACATTCCTGTATCTCAAGATATTGGTCTTTGCAGTCAATGAGAAGTAGGTTCCAGTCCTGACTCTATTGCTTACTAGCTGTGTGACCTAGGCAACTCACTTCTCTCTGAGCCTCAATTTCTTCATTTGTAAGTGAACATAATTATAACATAGAAGGCTCTTATACGTATTAAGCAATTTAAATTCACAGTTACTTTCTCTTTATCAAATTCTCAAGAATAAACTTGCTTTTGGCTTTGATTTACTCTTGGGTCTGAAAAGTAGCCTGTATTAGACAATGTATCTTCCAATCCCAATCTAACCTCAGCAAGTGATTCCTCAAACATTGCTTCTATACATATTTTTACATTTCTCTAAATTGATGATGTCATTTTGAATTATAATCTTGATGTTTAACGAGCTCATCATCTGTCTAGACACATAGATTGTCAAAGAAAAAGTTCATGGTTTCAGTATTACATTTGGAATCTCAGAATTTAATTCTAGTGGATAAACATCAGAGCACTTCGTCTATGCATCTTTACCAAGCCTAACTTACATGGAATCTCTAGGAAATTAATGTCACCAAATTGTCACTCCAATTAGCAAAAAGGAATACTCTCTATTCTAAACTGCTGCCAAAACTGACACTACATGTAGATTTCCAAAATCACATAATCAACACAATCAAGGATATTATCCAAAATTCACCATCAACTAGCCCATTACTTTTATAGTTTAAATATCTTTAACATGGACTCATCAGAAATTCAAAAAACATCTTTTTTTAAAGTGTTTTAAAACGACCTATTTAAAGATTAAAGGACAGACAAAAAATCTGAGTCTAATTTATTTCACAAATGCTTATAGTTTCATTTAAAATATGAAATCAGTAACCCTAAACACATGTGTCCCCAACTACTCAGAAATGTGCTCACAACTTGAATCTCATGAATGTTTTAGAATAAAAGCTAGGCAAATAACTATATTTACTAGAAACATATTACATGAAAAACTTTCTAGTCAACACATTGAAAAATATAAAAGAAATATAACTGGCTCTCCCCTCAAGGAAATAATAATACACACTCATAACCAAGAGGACTGATGTGCTGTGCTTAGTTGCTCAGTCATGTCCAACTCTTTGCAACCCTATGGACTGTAGCCCGCCAGGCTCCTCTGGCTATGGGGATTCTCCAGGCAAGAATACTGGAGGGGGTTGCCATGCCCTCCTCCAGGGATCTTCCCAACCAGGGATCGAACCCAGGTCTCCCGCATTACAGGTGAATTCTTTACTGTCTGAGCTACCAGGGAGGCCTGATAGATCAGCACATTTTGTAAATGTGAGCTGACACAGGTGTATGAAGAAGTAGTGCCCACACTGACAGGGAAAGGAGTGGGCTTGGGAAAAACATGCATTGGGGTGGAAACAAAAAAAGTTGAATTTTAAATTACTTAACAATACTACAGAGTCTAAAATTCACACAGAAAAGATGGCCAAGGAGAAACTGAATTTAATCCTATGTACAACTAAGGAGGCACTGTACAATCTTAAAAGGAAAAACAGTGATAAAAATAGTATTGAGGCAAGACTATCCTCAAATCATTTCCACCTTTTCTTAGAAGTTCTGCACAAAACCTTTACTTTTAAGGAGGCTTTTTTTTTCTTTGTTACAGGACAATTTTCATGGCTTTAGCAATTCCCAAACTAATTCTGAGTTTTTTAAGACAAAAAATTACTATTTATTTTAGAACTATGACCTGCATGCCTCGATACAATTTTTAAAGTTTCTATCTTGCTGTAAATGGTGTCCTTAGCTTACAGTGTGTCTGGAGGCATTTAGCATTTAGCTCCCTGATAAAATGACAAGGGACTGAAATAGACTGAAGGAAACTTACATTAACTTCCGTTACATCCAGTGGTTTGGGGAGTGAAGCTATGTGAGAGAAAGCATTACTGCCAGCAGATGCTGACAGAACGCAGCAGCTCCTCAGACAAAATGGACATTTCTCCTTCAATAAGGGCCTCTCACCTCTGAGGAGTGTCTGAAGCAACCCCAGCAGCAGGGGGATGCGATTTGCTGAACATAGACACACACTGTCTCTGCTCCAAAAATGAGGTTGATTCTCATTACTCTTAAGGAGTCACACAAGCTGTTGGCAATTTGCTCCAGTGAAGAGCAAACCACATTGAGTGGTTGCAACACTTCAGACCTCCAAGAGCAGCAGAAGCAGAAGGTACCCACAGCCCCCCGTTGGCTGGCGATTTCTGGACCTTTCTAATAATAACTGAGACGAAGGGGCAAATGAAGTCTGTCACACACACATCACTAGCCAGGCCTGGTTTTTGCAATGCTGAACTAACAGAAAGAAGGGACCATTTAGTAACTAATCGTATTACAAAACAGTCCACAGCACAGCCTGCTCTGGCTGCCAACCTTGATGGCAGCATCGCTCGGGTTCATACTGTTGTCTTGGCATCACCTAAAGCAGTGGTGTGTGCCGGCACCTGCAGAAGACAGCATGCTCTATGCAATGGAGCATTCATACAGTTCAGTAGGAAAAATAAACGGACAGACACGAATTGGCAATTCATAAAAGAACAAAAAGTATATATATATATTTATGAAAAGGTTTGACCTCACTAATAAGACCACAAAATGAAACAAAATCAGGAACCATTTTTCCAATAAAATCAGTCAATATTTTTCAAAGTAAAAAAAAAAAAATCACTACTGGTGAATTTACGTTGAATTTAGAATGTTCCTACCTGTCAGAAATAGCAAATACTTTACAAATATAATTATGTAAACATCACATGCAAATATACATGCCAGGCATTGAAATGAAAAAGCCACATGGTGAGATTTAGGATTTTCTCTTTTATAATTTTTAAATTCTTTCCACTTTTTGTATAATAAATAATTTAGCTTTCTAGAAAAGGAAAGAAATCGCAAATACTGACACAAACATCTGAAAAGTAGTTTGCCAATAGGTACATTATGCTTAAAAAATACCCAAAGGAAAAACAGGAAAAAACTTCATGTTCAAAAATATTTACTTTAGCCCTTTTATATAGCATCTGAAGATAAAGATAAAATTTATTTATCTGAATAAATAAAGGTAAAATGAGAGGGGAAGCTTAATAAGAAATAGAATAATAAAAGTATAAATATTTAAGAAAATATGCAGGAACAATTTTAAAATTCTGTTTGTTAAAACTGTCACCTGGGACTTTTAAAGTTTTTAAATTTTTATTGTGAAATATTTCTTACATACAAAATAGTGCATATAGTGATTATAAACACTTCTTATAGTTTTAAGTGAAAAAAGTGGGCTTCCCAGGTGGCTCAATGGTAAAGAATCAATCTGCAAAGCAGGAAATATGGGTTTGATCCCTGGGTGGGTAAGATTCCCTGGAGAATGAAATGGCAACTCCCTCCAGTATTCTTGCCTGGAAAATCCCATGGACAGAGGAGCCTGGGCTATAATCTATGGGTTTGCAAAGAGTTGGACACAGCTTACTGACGAAATAGCTGCAAGTGAAAATATCAGGACACAGTTATATATAGCACATGATTACAATTGTATATAAAAATTCCCTTTGCATAAAATATGTCTAGAGGGAAATAATTAGAAGTCTTGACAGTGATGATTCTTTGGTAGTAAAATTATAGGTAATTTTTTTCCTATTTTTCCCCACTTTCAAAATTTTATTTAACTTCTGTTAAATAGAAGCTCATTATATTTACTATCTCTAACTTCAGATGCTAAATTGGAGAAGCGTCAGAACCATCATATTTAGCTATTTATTTTTTCAGCAAATATTTATTGAGTTCTTCCTATGATCACAAAACATCAGATATTAAAGAAGGATAAATGCATATGAGATATATTTCATGCTCTCCAAAAGCTCATAAGAAACACGACAGAATGATGGAATAGCAAAGTAGAAAAATAAACTCATCATAAATTTAATGAATTAAATTCATAAGTACACAGTGGCAATATCCAAGATGAAAGATGAAGCACATTTCATAGGGTCTTGTCCGATCCTTATGCATGGGTAATCTGGATGTATGTCCCCAATTAACAAATCCACATTCTTAGGCAGAATCTAGACTCAAGCTGATGGGAAAGGTTACCCAGACTCAGGAAAGAAGCCAGTAACAATTTCTCAAAAAGCCATCCTCTGCCATTCTTTAATCTCCCTGTGATTCTCTATGAGTAATTTTATTCTGTTATCTTTATAACCATAAGAAACTCATGAATTTCTGATCTTAGATATCATCTTGCCTGAAAAATCCCATCCATTTCAAAAATCCACTTTATAATAACATGCAGCTCAAAATTTTCAAGGCAGTGTCTTCCATTTATGAACAGTTTGACTCCATTCAACACATTTGTTAAATATCTTTGAAATGTCAAGTGACAGATTAGGCCCTATTTACACAAGATGACAAAGAAAAGGCCCCTGCCCTCAAATAGGTCATGAGGCAAAAGGAAACCATGGAGCATGCCAACTATTCTCTATGGCTTATTTATAGAGTCTCAAATGCTCTCCTGGCAGTTTTACTACATTTCTAGAATGGGCAATAAGGAAAGAATGGCTACTTCTGCTTTGCAGATAAGCCCAGTTAAGACTGGGTGGCCTTAAGGTAGTATTAGAGGGAAAAAAGGAATCATAGTTTGATAACCTTAGAAAAATGTTCTTGAAGATTTATAATGTACTTGTTTTTAAGGCTCAAGTATTTCAGAAAAGAAATTTATTTGTATTCATTTATTCTTGTGTACCCCACCATCACCACCATGACTACCACCTGTTTTTAAAATGAGACATTTTTTTTTATCTTATAGCTGTTAATATTTCATGGAAAACCCACAGGGAAAAGCTGCTCTAATCTGGCCACACATTTAACGGTGATAAGTTGAAGCTCAGAAACACATAGTAAATCATACACTCAAAGTCAAACTGGTAGCTGTGGCAGAAACAGCATTGGATCCTAGGACACTAAGTCATTCTGGTATTCATCCGACGTCCTATAGATCATACACATCAATATCACATTTTTAAAAAAATCAAATATCCTGGATATCGACTAATGGAATCAGCATGATTTTAGCACAGAGCAGGGAAATTCCAGCAATGCATAGAGTTGGGGGGCGGGGAAAGTGAAGCTCTAAGTGAATGTAAGTCAACACTACAATATGAATTTAAAATAGAGAAGCCTCTGTTCTCCATCTAGAGGAGAGAAGACAAACTAGTCACAAGCTGAAGGGATTGGAGCCATCGTTCTTTAGGGTAGGCATGTCCTCTAGCTGTCAGTCTCTTCCAGGACCACAGACAATGGTGGTACATGGATACAACTGTTTCTATAAAGCTGATCATCCCAGTGGAGGGGATGAAGAACAAAAATTGACAGTAACAGGATCCTTCTCTGAAAACCATCTAACTGCACAATGGGTTCCCTTAGGAGCTGGTGCCCTGTACATTGGAAGTTTCATTTAAAAATAGGATAGATTATCATCTTCTGAGAAATGTATAATACTTGTGCCTAAAGAAAAGAGATGGACTTGATAAAATTTCAGAGTCATCATCAACCTTTTGAGACAGCCTGTGAGTCAGAGGCTGGCCATGCTCCCTGTGTGCTACCCAGAGACTGCCTCATATTCTACTTCTTTGCCTAACCTTTTGATCATTTTATTGTTTATTGGCATCTCTGTCTTCCCTATGAGGAAACATGAAAATGAAAGAAGACTGGAAACAAATTATTACATTGACTTCTTTCCTAGAAAGATTTATTTTTTTAACATAAGATATAACAGAAAAGGGTATAAATTATGGCTAAAATATGATCTGGATTATCCATCCATTCCCATGTCTTGATCAAATAGAAACAACACGAATACTGGAGCCTATCACTGACCAGGCTACATTAGAGAGGAGTTGCTCTAATGAATGTTCCAAACTGAGACTTTTCAGAACCAATTTTTCTACTCCAAATCAGAAACCATGAATGTTTGAAACAATTTCCTTTCTCCCATATATCCTGTCCCACTTATCTTTAAAAATCTGCTGCTAAAAAGAAATGGTTCTGAGAAGGCTTTAGACGAGTTTCAACATGTAACTAAATTAACTACTTTTCAATTCAATATAATTTTAAATCAAAACAAAGTAAAACAACTGCAACACTAAAATCCCTCCATTTAAAATATGTATGCTTTTGGTGTATCAGAATTAACACTGATGGTCTCTAGATGAATTTTACACATCATGAAACAAGGGATAGACTGAGTTTCACACTTACAACTTAAGGATAATGTCCAAGTTTAAAGATTTTAATGATTTTTTTAAAAAAATCAAGTAGCATTAGACAAGAGGAAAATATAATCCTGTAAGCACTACCTAGAAGAAAAGCCTCTTAATTACATAAGAAAAAAAGAAATTGACAATTTCCTGAGCTCCAAGGATGCATGAATCAGATAAAAACAATATTTCTGCAGTTTGTTAGCCTTTCAAATTCCCCCAGTGCTCCATCCTATATTATATTCACCAGAAGAACTGTAGCTTTCCTGTGTCCTTTTGGCACTAATTATGTCCAATAATTTGGAGAAGGCAATGGCACCCCACTCCAGTACTCTTGCCTGGAAAATCCCATGGATGGAGGAGCCTGGTGGGCTGCCGTCTATGGGATCGCACAGAGTCGGACACGACTGAAGTGACTTAGCAGCAGCAGCAGCAGCAGCATGTCCAATAATTAGGTGACTGACAGAACTTCAGTGCAGTCTGTATAATTTGGGCACAGAGAAACTACCTCCACCCAGTCTCTGTAGTCTCCTCAACAATCTTCCATCTCAGTGTATGACAGAGAGGGAGAAGATAAATACACTAAAGTCCATAGGATTTGCCACTCTTACCCAGAAAGATTATTATCATCTGGATTTAGAAAAAATATTGATTGCACCATGGCCTGAAACACACTTGTAGAATTGTTGAATGCAGAAACAATTATAGAATGGATAGCACCAATACCTGAGTTGGTTCCTCAAACACTGAAAAGAACACGTGGTCTGATAACTAATTTAAATGACTTGTAAGTGGGGTCACATTATAGAAACCAGAAATCACCGTCTAAATACATTGCCAAAGCAATCTTGAGAATGGAACTGGAGGAATCAACCTGCTTGACTTCAGACTATACTACAAAGCTACAGTAATCAAGACAGCATGGTACTGGCACAAAGACAGAAATACAGATCAATGGAACAAAATAGAAAGCCCAGAGATAAATCCATGCACCTATGGACACCTTATCTTTGACAAAGGAGGCAAGAATATACAATGGAGAAAAGACAATCTCTTCAACAAGTGGTGCTGGGAAAACTGGTCAACCTCTTGTAAAAGAATGAAACTAGAACACTTTCTAACACCATATAAAAACTCAAAATGGATTAAAGATCTAAACGTAAGACCAGAAACTATAAAACTCCTAGAGGAGAACATAGGCAAAACACTCTCTGACATAAATCACGGCAGGATCCTCCATGACCCACCTCCAAGAGTAATGGAAATAAAAGCAAAAATAAACAAATGGGACCTAATTAAATGTAAAAGCTCTTGCACAACAAAGGAAACTATAAGGTGAAAAGACAGCCTTCAGAATGGGAGAAAATAATAGCAAATGAAGCAACTGATAAAGAATTAATCTCAAATATATACTAGCAGCTCCTGCAGCTCAATTCCAGAAAAATAAATGACCCAATCAAAAAATGGGCCAAAGAACTAAACAGACATCTCTCCAAAGAAGACATACAGATGGCTAACCAACACATGAAAAGATGCTCAGCATCACTTATTATCAGAGAAATGCAAATCAAAACCACCATGAGGTACCATCTCATGCCAGTCAGAATGGCTGCTATCAAAAAGTCTACAAACAATAAGTACTGGAGAGGGTGTGGAGGAAAGGGAACCATCTTACACTGTTGGTGGGAATGCAAACTAGTACAGCCACTATGGAGAACAGTGTGGAGATTCCTTAAAAATCTGGAAACAGAACTGCCTTATGACCCAGCAATCCCACTGCAGGGCATACACACTGAGGAAACCAGAATTAAAGAGACACATGTACCCCAATGTTCATCACAACACTGTTTACAATAGCCAGGACACAGAAGCAACCTAGATGTCCATCAGCAGACGAATGGATAAGAAAGCTGTGGTATGTATACACAATGGAATATAACTCAGCTATTAAAAAGAATGCATTTGAATCAGTTCTAATGAGGTGGATGACACTGGAGTCTATTAGAGAGAGTGAAGTCAAGTCAGAAAGAAAAACACCAATACAGTATACTAATGCATATATATGGAATTTAGAAAGGTGGTAATGATGACTCTATATGTGAGACAGCAAAAGAGACAAAGATGCAAAGAACAGTCTTCAGACTCTGTGGGAGAAGGCGAGGGTGGGATGATTTGAGGGAATAGCATTGAAACATGTATATTACCATATGTGAAATAGATCGCCAGTCAAGGTTTGATGCTTGAGACAAGGTGCTCAGGGCTGGTGCACTGGGATGACCCTGAGGGATGGGATGGGGAGGGAGGTGGGAGGGGGGTTCAGGATGGGGAACACATGTACACCCATGGCTGATTCATGTCGATGTTTGGCAAAAACCACTACAGTATTGTAATTAGCCACCAATTAAAATAAATAAATTAACTTTAAAAAATAAATAAATACATTGACAATGTACACTTATTTTTCACCAATACTTTCTAGTTTTGTCAGCTAAACCTTGGTGAGAATCCCTCCCACGCCACAGGCACAGGTCCACAGGAACAGTGGTGATAAGGGGAAGGGTGGAAGACAGGAGGAGCTCTCATCTGCTCACGTCTAAAAGATAACCCTGGGGAGAATGGAAAGTGGAGCAAAAGCACAGTTGGAATCAAGTAAGATGTGCCTCGACTCGAATTTCTTATACCCTGGGTTGACCATTTGTTATTTGTGCAAGAAGACGAGGCAGTCTGGACCGGGCTGGAGGAAAAGCAGGAGAGGGGAAATCACTACAAACTATAAACAAAAACTGTCTTCGCAGCTGACAACTTCTGGGACTTCCCAGGGGAGCCAATTAGTGTCGGTTGCTGAGGTGGGTTTGGTCATACAAACCTCCCTGCTAACGCCCACCTGCGCTACACCTTCCTCCTGTGAAGTAACAACACCACTGTTAATGAGGTTCAGGACCACAGAGAGAGAGTCCCACTAAGAATGCTACAGCAGATGTTCTTAGGGTAGCCAGCAGGGAAACTCCCTTAAATTCTACTGTCTTATTGGAAACCAAGACACTTTAAAAATAATAACTGGGCTCATTCTTTCTTTCCACTCCTCTTTTCCTTTCCTGCTTATTACCTGGGGCAACAGTGACCACACACCCGATACAAATTCTAATCCATTGCTCCAACTGCTAGGCCTGGCTCTTTTCATATGTGAGAGCAGTGAAGTCACAGGAGTAAATTATAAATCCGGGGAAAGGGCAAATGACAAGAATTAGCCATAACTCTAGGGTCACTGCCTCCAGGAGCACTGAGACACAGTTAACACGAGCCCTACAAAACAGTGAAAGCAGAGTTTAGCAACATCTGGGAAGCTGCATGGTCAACTTGCTCTTGTCATAAAATTCATCATGGTTTCTCCACTGCTTCAACATACAGAGCTCAGGACGCCTTGTGACTCCATTTAGTGCAACTCAGACAAACTGACACCAGTTTTGTTGTCCTGATAAATGACACTCATCCTCATGGAGGCATATCCACTTGGTTCCTGCTATCAATCAAGCAGCAAACGTTGACAAAATCTATTATAAATACAGAACACAGCACTTGATAAGGCACTCTGGAAATGAAAGAAAATGCCTCAAAGTCCTTGGCTTCCAAAAGCAAAAATGAACAAAATTAACACACTGTATGGTACTACATGTGAAAAATAATAAAAAGGGTTAGGGAGTTCTGAAGAGGAAACAAAGAGATCAGTGCAGCAATGGCTCCCCAGTGACGAT
Source organism: Bison bison bison (assembly GCF_000754665.1). NCBI lineage: Eukaryota > Metazoa > Chordata > Mammalia > Artiodactyla > Bovidae > Bison > Bison bison. Next base: position 606,649 of record NW_011494900.1, on the reverse strand, counting down.
CAGATGAGAGCTTAACTGCTTAAATGGGGGGACTTAGACTAGAGCAATGGATAAAGAAAAATTGTAGAAATGAGGAATGCACAAAATGCCAAGCCCTAACCTATAAGATCCGATGATCTAAAAGATATTCAGATTCAAGCTCAAGTCTTCATGGAAACAATCAAAGGGAAATCTCAGAGTTCTGTAAGATTTGCAAAATTTCCCTGCCACGACTCCATCTTTGTGGCTGCTGACTATTTGATCACAGTACGTGGAGAACAGGATGCCACCTGGGCCTAGTGGTAGCTAAAGAAGTCACAAAAACAGTGGCATGGAAGAAATCCACCTCACCCCTGCCCTCTCTCTGGCCAACAGCAGCTTTCTCCATGAACATATAAGAACTGGGGAAATAGTCCAGGCAAAATGAAATTGAGAGAGACAGGCACTAAATTCTTTTCAACTTCATTAGGCAAATGGACCAGGATGTCTCAGCAGGTATGAAATATAGTTGGTTGCCAGTTTTGGCAGCATTTGGCAAGGTTTGCCTCAACAAAAGTATATCAATCTGACACTAAGCTGTGAACAGGGGATGAAGGTTATGTCTTCAGGGTCCATTCTTCCCGTTGGCTTCCTTGGGATACCTCTGAGGTTGCAGGAAGGTAGAGTGCAACTCTGCACCCTGCTCACACGCTTCACCCCATCCCCCATTGTGAAATAATAAAACTCTATAGCTGGAAAGAGAGAGCATATACAGTAATCCTTACCCAGAAAGGGCCCTTAGAATTCACTCATTCACTTATTCAACAAATATTTATTAAATGCTTGTTTAGTGTCAGGAATCACTGTGCTAGACACCAAGGATATAGTCACGAAATTATGAGAACGTTTCCTGTTCTGTTCGGATTACTGGAAACAGGACACATAATTGTGAAGTAGAAATATATTCAATATATGCTAAGAATAAAAAAGTAAGTGCAGTGTATTATGATCACCTCTTCTTCATCCATTAGTCAGGGAAGGATTCCCACCCTAGGCCTGTGGGAATGGCTGAATGACATCCCAATGCAGACGACTGAGATCTACACCAGTTCATCAGTCCTATATAATCGCAGCCCAGGGGAAGACACTCTGTGCCACACAGGGTCACATGGGGGTGGCACTCAGGAACAGAATGAAAAAGCAGAGGCCATAGGAGGCGGGTCTTATAGTAACAAGATGGGGAGGTGAAGCCTAGTTGCCACAAAAGGATGTGATTGGCTTGTTTGGATAATTCCCCACCCCTGGCAGAGAACTAAAGCCCACCACTCAAGGTGAAGTGAGCCTTGGGCTTGGTCCACGTGATGAGGAGCACTGTTTGGCTGGAACGAATCATCCACAGAAGTACAGCTGGTGGGACAGGGAGGGACCTGCATTTGGGCCATGTGAGGCCTTTGCAGTTTTACCAGATGTCAAGGTCACACATGATCTGAACCTTATGACAGTGTGTGTATTAGTCACTCAGTCGTGACTCTTTCTGATCCCATGGGCTGTAGTCCGCAAGGCTCCTCTGTCCATGGAATTCTCCAGGCAAGAATACTGGAGTGGGTTGCCATTTCCTCCACCAAGGGATCTTCCTAACTCAGGGATCGAACCTGGGTCTCCAGTATCACAGGCAGTTTCTTTACTGTCTGAGCCACCAGGGAAGCCCTACCACACAGTGGGAGCACATAAGAGAGTCTAAAATCCACGCTGAGATCACTTACAATTCAGTCAGAAAGCCTTAGTCAGTGGGATCCTAGAGCCAGAAAAATTCTATTTTCTCTTCCATTTCCCCTCCTTTCTATATGGCAGATAATGCAAGTATACAAAGTGTACTGACGTCACACTTCTGTGTCTCAGGGGCAGCGCTAATACCCCGCTCCTTCAAAAAAAAAGACAAAGGGAAAAAATAAAATAGGCTGCATCCTTTCTGGGATCCGACACTGCCGTCCCAGGCTGAGGGCTGTGCAGGGAAGAGGAGGGCAAGAGGCTCTTTGAAGCAGCCTCTGTGATAATTGTATTTAATCAAGTTAATAAAGACAGGAAGTCCCACTATGTGAGTGAACATAAGTTCGCAGGTACAGAACTGATTACAGAGGTGCAGAGAACATCAGTCCCTCTTCTCTCGACAGCACACAGCTTGTAGAAGCAGCCATCTGCAGACAGAGGAGGAAGGGACTTGAGAAGCAGCAGAAGGCAGGAAGTGGGAAGCCAGATGCAACAGGAAGAAAGGCAGATGTTTACAAGATAAAGCCCAGTGTTGTCACTCAAACAGGAGGACACGTTCCTGCTCTAAACACAATCGTGAGTGTGAAGGAATGAGACAGTTTAGAGAGGGTAAATTTCTGGTAAAGAGTGTAGTTTGTTTCCCCACCGCAGGCTACTGGGAGGCCTGTGAAAGCAGACTCTTGAGAGACACAGAAGAATCAGAGTGCATTTTCATGGGATTTATAAAGAAGGAAATCGTGCAGTTCAAGAGTCTAGCCATATAAAAATTCTGTAGAAGAAAAAGGTCAGCTTCCAGACGGCAAAGTGCCAGCCAGTGTCTTTCTAATCTGTTGCCTTTCCTTCCTCTGCACACGGTCAACAGCATCCACAAGCAGGTGCAGACTTGCCCCTGGGAGGATGCTCGCAGGTGACGGGGTAGGGCAGGAGGGCAGCCTCCAGCTGTCTGCTTCCGGAACTCTGACAGTGTCCACACACAGGCGTACATCCCATGAGAGTCAGTCCTCATTTGCTGACCCTGACCCAATTCTTCTCAATAAACAGAAACAGTTCATTAGAAATCAGAAAGAAGGAAGACATCTGAAAGTCACATCCATCTGACAGTCTCCTTAGAGCTGTGGATGAAGAGGAAATGGAAGGTCAGCAGATACACTGTGTCCTGAATGCTACACGAAGCCAAAAATCATACCTTTGTTCTCCTACGATACAAACCAAATGATAACGTGTCAACCATTTCCCTTTTGATCATACCAAAAGGATTGAGAAAGAGCACATGAGTGTCATTGTGACCATCTAAAGTTTCTGCCCAGATCGCTTACAGACTGCTTGACTCTTTCTGTATCTCCTGTTGCCAGATACGTATGTGCGTGCTCAATTGCTCCAGTTGTGTCTGACTCTTTGTGACCCCATGAACTGTAGCTCGCCAGCCTCCTGTGTCCATAGGATTCTCCAGGCAAGAATACTAGAATGGGTTGCCACGCCCTCCTCCAGGGTATCTTTCCCAAGCAGGGATCGAACCCACGTCTCCTGTATTGCAGGCCGATTCTTTACTCTCTGACCCACCTGGGAAGTCCCCACTCCTTTTGCCAGACAGATGTTTTTATGACAACCTTAAAAAGAGCACTAAATGAGGTGACAGAATGAAGCACTACAGAAAAGTTAAAACTGAATATACATTTTGATGCTAATTACTTTAGAAACGTGCTTGAAGGAAAAAGAGTAGAAAAAAATACAACACTTTATTAACAAAAGGCAAATAAACAGAGGAAAGCTTTATCAGGGCCAGCTGCCATATATCAGGTTCTATGTGCTTGGGGTTGGGACAGCACTATTTCAGGTATGCACTTAAGTGTGTGTTTTTCAATTTTTATTAACACAATTATAGTACATGAGGGCTTTTAATAATGAGATTATAGTATATAAGGGCTGCCCTGGTGGCTCAGATGGTAAAGAATCTGCCTGCAATGCAGGAGACCTGGGTTCGATCCCTGGGTCAGGAAGATCCCTGGAGAAGGGAATGGCTACCCACTTGAGTATTCTTGCCTGGAGAATCCCACGGACAGAGAAGCCTGACGGGCTACAGTTCATGGGATCACAAAGAATCAGACATGACTGAGCGACTAACACTTTCACTCATATTAAATATTTAAATATACATGCACATAAAGTTAGAATACTCCAAAACAATATGGTACCGCAGGAGCCATGTTTTATTTACTATACAGCTTGAACTGGAAGCAGACACACCCAGCTTCGTCTCACTAACTGTGTGTCTGTGGGCAAAACAGTAACTATGTAGGCCTCAATCTCCTTACCCATAACAATAAGGATAACACCAGCTACCCCAGAAGTAGTCGGTGTTATAACACCTGTGAATGAATCTTGCCCAGGACCAGTACTTGGAAGTACTCAAAAATTCCCTGCCTGCTACAAAGCCCTCTGTTCAATGTCTGGATTTCCTCCTCTGTTTTGATTCAAGGCCCTCTGCAGAGATTAGATTGCGGAGGGCTTAACAACTTGCAGAAAATTATCAGACAGCTCTTCCGATATCTGCATTTGCAGCTTTATGGCACCAAGGAAACACCTCCTTTATCTGTAAAATCTGTAGTCTATGGCAAGATTGACTGGGCCCAGCTAGGCTTTTGAACAAGTAAGGGCACCTAGTCTTCATTCCCCATTGAAAGGATGGCTCTAGTGTGTGTGTTGCTCTTGGTGGTGCTGTTTTTTCCTCACTCACTGACTAATATAAGGCTACGAGAAGACAGAATCACCCACCTCCAGGGCGAGGGAGGTTTTTCTAGCCCCACACTGTGCAGGCTGTTCAGGCACCAGGCAGGGAATTGCTGTGGCATCCAGCCCAATGAGTGATCCAAGCACAGAGCGAGGCCTCCACCCTGCCCTGCCAACATCATCATGACCAAGATGAAAAAAAACTGCCAAATAACAGATCATTCTCAAAGCAAGTCTCTGTCACCCCTACACACAATAAAATTATAAAGTATGGGGGGACATGTTTAAGGAAATAATAGATACTAAATGCAGTGCTCTCAGACATACATTATATTTGCTTATATCTAGGAGTTATCAATGACTTAAACATTATCAATGGTTATCAATGGGTCTCTCTAAGGAAACTTTGGCTTTCAGGGAGGAGGGGCAGAGATGCCAATCCCACGAACAGCAGTGGTTACCACCAATAAGGGCCCTCTGCAGAGGTAAAGGGGAACCTCTTCGGGCATGGCCTGGTTCCTCACAGGCTTAGCAATTTACAGAGCATCTGGAGAGGTGTAATGGGATATCAAGTTTCAAGGCAAAAGCTAGAAACCCAATATCTAGTCATGGCTCTTCCTCCCATCCCATGTGAGAGAGGAGGCAAATCTCCTGGGTTTTTTCTTATCTCCTAAATAAGAGCATCATTCTGTTAAAAGTCTGAAACTGAGGTCTAAAATTCTGCCAAAATTATGTACCACAGTTTTTGTCTATGGACAGATGTTCATTTTTCAGAGAAAATTCTATATCCTTCATCATATCCTCAAAGAATACTGCAGTCCAGAAATACATTAAGAGCAACTAAACCAAATAAGTCACAAGTTCCCTTCCAGATCCCAAATGATAGAGCAAACTTTTCTGATTATGAAACTCACTGTCTTAGAAAACAGATCTACGGTTATCAAAGGATAAAGTGGGGGGAGGGGAATAAATTAGGATTTTGGGGTTAACATATACACACAACTATATACAAAACAGATAATCAACAAGGACCTAGTACACAGCATGGGGAACCCTACTCAATATTTTGTAATGATCTAAGTGGGAAAAGAATTTGACAATGAGTATGTACGATTGAATCATTTTGCTGTACACCTGAAATTAACACATCATTGTAAATCTATAGTCCAATATAAAATTTTAAAAAATTTAAAGATAAAATAAAATATACATTAAAAATACACATTCATAGTTGAAAAAATTTTACATTCGCCAAAAAGAAAAATTCCCCATAACTAGGCCATTCAGAGGTAACCACTAGTAACATCAACATACACAAAAATATTTTTTACCATGGTTTGATATATTCAATGTTATACCCTACTCCATTGCACCTTTTTAAACATTCAAAATTCTTTCAAAAATTCCTCAAAAACAACACCTTTAGGCCAAATAATCTATGCTGATTCTAAGGTTTTGCCTTTATTAACAATCCCACTGTGGACATTCCTGAGTCAAATTTTGCTTATCATACTTTTTGGAGGGAATGAGGAACTACTAAGAGTTTTTGAGCAAAAAAATAGCAAAGTCAACATTTGTCCTATAACATTCTAGGAGATGAGTTGAAGTAGGAGAGAATAAAGGCTTATTCAGAAGGCAAAAGGTGGTTATCTGAGGAGCTGAACTGAAGCAGGAACAGTGAAACTGGACACAAGGTTCAGATGTAGAACACACGCCAAAGGGAAATCACCTTTGAGTTAGTGGTCCACAAGGAGAGAGGAGAGTCCAAGCTCAAGCTGAGTTTTCTAGCCATTGGTGACTGGAAGGTAAAATACACCATTAACCAAGACAAGGAAGCAAGGCTGAGAAGCTGGTTTGGAGATAGGAAAATAAGGAGTCATATCTCCAGAAGGTCATTGCAATTGAGTTACTTTTTTAATCATAAGAAAAAAACTTTTAAAAGTGATATACTTTAGGATACCAATGCACAATAGCATAAACTGGGAAGTATGAGCCTAGAGAACTCACTGATACATCATCTCATTCTTGAATGTTCAAATTCAAGTAAAAAAGTATTAGTAATAAATATCATTTAAAGCATAAAAACTGAACAGTTTGCATCATTCAGATCAGAATAATATTTCATAGTCATGACTATAATAACATATTTTTAAAATTATAATATATTTTTCAACTTTATTATTTTACTTTTTCATTTTGCAGATTCTTTTAATCAATGTTTCTGTTGAATGAGCTACATGCTGGGGGTGGTGGGGAGAAGTCTAGAAATTAATGCCACTAGCATATAAAATGCCACTACATCTCATGGGCTCAGAGCTCTATTTCGAGGAGAAGGTCACCTAGGAGGCTAATTTAGTGAAGAGTTTTTTGGCTTTTTCATGACATGGTAAGGAATGACAGGTCAAGATTTTTTCAGTGGGGTCTATGCTTATCATTATCATTCAGGTCCCCATGCACAGGTCTGAAATAGTAACTCTGGACTTAGGTTTAAAATGCCATCTTCTATTTAAATGCTTACCACATAAAGATTTCTACATCATTCTTTATTACTGGAATATATTCCTACCCAAAACTTTAGCTTGCCAAACAAGAACATAGACGCATTTCTCATAAGATTCTTCAAAAACGCTTATCTTTACTGATTGCAGGATACCAAAGAGAATCAAAGATGTAATAGTGACCAGTTGGCAGGGAGACTATTAATGTTATTTCCATTTTAGTATGTGGTAACTTATATTTTATAAGCCACTCTCCCTAGAGTGATACACCTTTTCAGCAGGTATTTATTGAAAGCCTTTCTCATGTGCCAGGCACGGGAATTAGGTGCTGATAGTTTTTAAGCTACCGAACACTGAGATCAAGACAGGAGAAATATAATTGATCAAATTTCTTTATTATAACTGGGAATTAAAGGGACAAAGAAATTAACCAGTTTCTCCTAACTTTTAGTCCTCTAATTTCACCTTCTAAATCTTTCTTTCACATTCCCATACTGGGTGAAAGGAAAATTGATGAGTTACATGACAGCAGAGTTGCCTAATCCCCACCCCCCCCCAAAAAAAAAACGCCCTATACAATAATTATAAAGGCCAGAAAATACCAGTAGAATGTTCTATGTTGTGATAGCCTCAAGTCTTGCCTGTGCTAAGCTGGTATTCGGTAAGACACTGAGAAATATGATCCAAACAGCTTGACATGTCACTGCAAATAAAGCATGGTACTTGAGTGGCCTCAGACTGAGTTATAAGCTGCAAGAGGTCATACTTTTACATATAAAGTAAAACAACATAAACTAATTTAAGAGACTGGCACAAAGTATGGCAAAGCTCCCAGAGACCACGACCTATGTCCTAACTGCAGGGGAAAATGAAATGAGCTGAATCCTGAAAAATAATATTGAGATAAGCAAAGGAGATGTAGAATGAAGAGATGGATTTGAGTTCAATTCCTGGGTGAAAGTGCATAAGGAAAGGCACAGGAGCAGGAATGAGTACATCTACTTCCCAAGTTAGCATTAATTTGCACTACAATGTGGTCTAGAAAGGGACCATCAACCCTCCACATGCATCAGCATCAAAACTGTGCTGCAGATTGCTAAAGCAGTTGACCTTCTGAAACAGAAGTCAGGAGATGCTGTGAAACCCAGATGGCCTCTTGAATGCAGAATTCTGAAGAACCCTGGAGATGCAGAGCTAGAGTGTCTGTTGCCAATCTATATGCATCTTCATTCACTGTTTATCTCCTAAACTTTGGTTTATGTCACAAAATTTCCCTTGGTAAATATGTATGTAGGAACTGCACTGCATTCTTTTAAACCTATTATCTCCTTCAAACTTTAGAAGCATAGACTCCTGGAAAAAGGGGTCCCATAGACATTCAGATCTTTTAGAATACCTTAGGGTCACTCTTCACCAAAGAAGAGCTCCATAACCTGAAGGAACTGCATTCTTTTCTGACCTACTGCTTATAAGATGTATATTGGGCAATTCACTGTAAGCAACCTCGGAACTGAAGTAGGAAAAAAGAATGAGAACTCAGAACGTGGAATTGTGTCAGTTAACCAGAATCCCCCATCTGATTCTAGAAGGAAATAGAACCTAGGAAAAAAAAAAAAAAACTGCTACAAGTAAATAAACAATTCAATTGTAAGGTCTTTAAAAAATATAATAATGATATCTTGGAAGAAGAAAATATGCCATTCAGCCTAACTAGAATACTCCTTCTCCACTTACTTTAGGTACATTTCCCCCCTGTACTCTGTTATAAGAAGCTGAGAACTGTAATGAACACAAACTGTCACCTCTAATGTGGCTTGTGTCTTCCTAAGAGTTCCACCTACCTTTCTTTCACTGATTTTCCATGGCAAGCTCCTTTCTTCATACTACTGGGAATTTTATTTATTAACATTTATTGAGCTAGACTCTAAAATAGACACTGGGCTTAATGCTAAAGTAACAGTGGTGAATGAAATAAGCCTTACTTTTTAAGGAAGTATTCAGGAAAATAAACCAGTAAAGAGGGGATTGGCATTCAGTCATGATAACTATAACACCAAGGATAATAAAAGGGTTGAATCTCAGCCTTAAAAGAGGTGGGATCAAGGAAAGCAACTGTTCAGAGGTGGTAACTTAGCAAAACGGAGACTTAGGTACATGGAAGAATGAAAAGACACTCTAAGTAAAGGCATCACCTATGCAAAGGCTTGAAACCTACAGAGAAAATGGTTCTTATGGAAAAATGCATCAAGTTCAAAATGGAGAGAATTCCAAAAGAAGTATGCAAAGCACTGAGTCATTAATGATTTTTGCTGCTGCTAAGTCGCTTCAGTCATGTCCGACTCTGTGCGACCCCACAGACGGCAGCCCACCAGGCTTCCCCGTCCCTGGGATTCTCTAGGCAAGAACACTGGAGTGGTTGCCATTTCCTTCTCCAATGCATGAAAGTGAAAAGTGAAAGTGAAGTCGCTCAGTCATGTCCGACTCTAGTGACCCCATGGACTGTAGCCTACCAGGCTCCTCCGTCCATGGGATTTTCTAGGCAAAAGTACTGGAGTGGGGTGCCATTGCCTTCTCCATAATGATTTTTAAGTCATATTAAATAGTTTAGACTTAATTCTGAGACTAATGTATGATCACTGAAGCATTTTGGAGATGAGAAGTGGCAAGAGCAATAACACTCTGGATGCTATATAGAAAATAGATATGAGAAGGCCAGGCTGAAGGCAAAGAAATAAGGCAGGACACTGCAATTGAAAAGATGAAGAAGACCTGAACCAGAGTAGTGACAGTGATAATGGGTGAAAGCACATGGATTTAAGAATGATAGGATCCACAGACTCTGACAAATGGAACTGTTCCACTTGGAGTGGAACAAAGGGGAAAGGGTTCAAGATGACTCCCCAGTTTGTTACTTATCACTGTGATAGGGGATGCAGAGAGAGATGGAGATGTAGTTGAGAAGATGAGTTCTATATTGGGTATGCTGAGTTTGAGGCAACTTTGAGAAATCCAAGGAAATATCTGACTTGGCGTGTAGGGTTGCAGTTATCATCGCATGGGTATTTTTGATAAAATCAGAATATGAGGTAAGTATATTCATTAGAATGTGAGAATTGAGAAGAGATGCTCTAAAGACATTATTCTCAAGGTACTAACTCATAAGATGGTTTTAAGACCCATGTTACCTTAACTTCAGTCAGTTCAGTCATTCAGTCATGTATAACTCTTTGTGACCCCATGGACTGTAGCACACCAGGGTTCCCTGTCCATCATCAACACCTTGCTTGCTCAAACTCATGTCCATCGAGTCAGTGATGCCATCCAACTATCCCATCCTCTGTTGTCCCTTTCTCCTCACACCTTCAATCTTTCCCAGCACCAGGGACTTTTCCAGTGAGTCAGTTCTTCACATCAGATGGCCAAAGTATTGGAGTTTCAACTTCAGCATCAGTCCTTTCAAGGAATATTCCAATGAATGTTACCTTATAGGGGAGAGGTTTAACCCTCTCACAATATATTGGAATCATTGGTTTATCTCATTAGCTAATTTTTAACTGGTAATGAAGAGATCTTTTTTGTATAGTGATCACTCATCTAGAGCCAGACATACTGCAATGTGAAGTCAACTGGGCCTTAGGAAGCATCACTATGAACAAAGCTAGTGGAGGTGATGGAATTCCAGTTGAGCTATTTCAAATCCTAAAAGACGATGCTATGAAAGTGCTGCACTCAATATGCCAGCAAATTTGGAAAACTCAGCAGTGGCCACAGGACTGGAAAAGTTCAGTTTTCATTCCAATCCCAAAGA
>NW_011494900.1:591246-595772 GCF_000754665.1 Bison bison bison | reverse complement strand
AAAACATCTACTTTTGCTTTATTGACTATGCCAAAGCCTTTGACTGTGTGGATCACAATAAACTGTGGAAAATTCTTAAAGAGATGGGAATACCAGACCACCTGACCTGCCTCCTGAGAAATCGGTATACAGGTCAGGAAGCAACAGTTAGAATTGGACATGAAACAACAGACTGGTTCCAAATTGGGAAAGGAGGATGTCAGGGCTATATACTGTCACCCTGCTTATTTAACTTATATGCAGGGTACATCATGAGAAATGCTAGACTAGATGAAGCACAAGCTGGAATCAAGATTTCTGGGAGAAATATCAATAATCTCAGATACACAGATGACACCACCCTTATGGAAGAAAGTGAAGAAGAACTAAAGAGCCTCTTGATGAAAGTGAAAGAGGAGAGTGAAAAAGTTGGCTTAAAGCTCAACATTCAGAAAACTAAGATCATGGCATCTGGTCCATCACGTCATGGCAAATAGATGGGGAAACAATGGAAACAGTGACAGACTGGGGGGCTCCAAAATCACTGCAGATGGTGACTGCAGCCATGACATTAAAAGACGCTTGCTCCTTGGAAGAAAAGTTATGACCAACCTAGACAGCATGTTAAAAAGCAGAGACATACTTTGCCAACAAAGGTCCATCTAGTCAAAGCAATGGTTTTTCCAGTAGTCATGTATGGATATGAGAGTTGGACTGTAAAGAAAGCTGAGCGCCAAAGAATTGATGCTTTTGAGCTGTGGTGTTGGAGAAAACTCTTGAGAGTCCCTTGGACAGCAAGGAGATCCAACTAGTCAATTGTAAAGGAAATCAGCCCTGAATATTCATTGGAAGAACTGATGCTGAAGCTGAAACTCCAATACTTTGGCCACCTGATGCGAAGAACTGACTCACTGGAAAATACCCTGATGCTGGGAAAGATTGAAGGCCAGAGGAGAAGGGGACAACAGAGGATGAAATGGTTGGATGGCATCACTGACTCAATGGACATGATTTTGAGTGGACTCCAGTAGTTGGTGATGGACAGGGAGGCCTGGCGTGCTGCAGTCCATGGGGTTGCAAAGAGTCAGACATGACTGAGCAACTGAACTGAACTGAATGAAGAGGAGAACCTAGAAAGATGGTGCGTCAGGCAAATGTTGATGGTGGGGGTGTAGTGGTATAAGATAGAAATAGAAATCAGGGTGTTCAACATTGGTTGTAGAAAATCAGAGATAAAATCATCACAAACTGTCTTCTTAGGCAACTAAGTAGAAACTTAAACTCAGTGACCAATACTTTAAGGAGAATAAGAGTTATGCACTCTTCAATGACTCCACAAACCCAGGGACAAAAAAACCAGGGAAGATTATTCAAGTTTCATGGGTTATTGGAAGTTTCAGGTAGAGCTATCTAGACTAGTTGTTCTCAACTTCAGCTGCAATCCCACTTGGGAAATGTTTAGAAATGCAAATGTCCAGATGTCCTATAGACCTTCGTTATTCAAATTGCAGTAAACTACTAGCATCCTACAGTTCCCATGGGAGTTTGTTAATAATAATCTCAACCCCCATATCAGAACATGAGTCAAAATCTGTACTTATGGAAGAGTTCCCAGGAGATATTTGTGAACTTGTTTAAGAAACACTGCCTCTGAATCAGCGGAAGTGCTTGTTAGAAAACACAGACTGCTAAATTTAGGGTGAGGTCTGTGAACCTACATTTCTAACAAGTTTCCAAGTGTTGCTGATGCTGTTGCAGGTCTGAAACCAAATTTTGAGAACTCTTGTTACAGCCCAATTAAATCAGAATCTCCCTGGGTGGAATCCTGGCATCAGTATATTTTAAAGCTCTCTAAATGATTGTAATTTGCAATCAATGTTGAGAACCACTGGTAAAGATAATTTTCTGCTCCTGATTACACAAACAAGGAAATGAACATGAGAACAACTTAGTTATCCTCTAAATACTAGCTCAAGCTCATTACTAAAATATTCTTTAATATAAGATGAATTTGGATTAATCAAAGGAGAAAGAAAAATGCTGATTCATCCTTACTGACTTAGTTCCACAGATGTTTGCTTATTGCTGAAAAAAATGTCATCATAAGTAATCATTATCTTAATCATCATAGTAACAATCATTTTAAAATTCATTTTAATTTAATTTTCTTATGATTCTCATTTAATTGGGAAATGGCATTTTGAAGACCAGAAATATGTTTCTTTTCAACATATTCTTTAATAGGAACAATTCTGAATAAAACATTGTTTTTTAGTCAGCCTACAAAATCAATTGTTTCTGTTCAGCTGTTTACTCTGGGTTTATTTTTATTTTCTTTCTCTAGGTTCTTGAAGTGGGAGTTAAGAGTATTGATTTAAGACATTTTCTCTTTTCTAATGTATACATTTAGTGCTATAAATTTCCCTCTCAGAACTACTTTAGCTGTGTCCCACAAATACATTGCATTTTCACTTTTATTCAGTTCAGTGTATTTTTTTTAATTTTCCTTGTGATTTCCTCTTTGACCCATGGATCAAAAGTGTATTTTTTTCAACTATTTAGAGATTCCTATTTTCCTTCTGTTATCCATTTCTAGTTTAATTCTGTTTTGATCAGAACTACATCTGTATAATTTCTATTATTTTTAAATTGGTTGAAGCTTTTATTATATATTCAGATATGATCTATATTGATATAAGTTCTATAGACACCTGAAAATTTTATTTTTTACTGTTTTAGGGTGGAATGTTCTCTAAATATTAAGATCCTGTTGGTTGATTGGGTTGTTGAGTTCTATATCTTTGATGATTTTCTAACTAGTTCTATCGATTAGTGAGAGAAAGGTATTGGAGCCTTTAACTATAATTGTAGATTTATCTATTTCTTGCTTTAGTTCTATCATGTTTTGCTTCCATATTTTCAGCTCTATCATTTGCTTCATACATATTTAAATGAATATCTTCTTGGTGAAATGACCCTTTTACTCTACATAATGACTCTCTCTGTCTCTAGTAATTTTCTCTGCTCTGAAGCCCAGTTTATCTGATATTAATATAACCACCCAAGTTTTCTTTGATTAATGTTTACCATATACATAAATATATATAAATATATATATTTATTTCTTTCATTAATGTTTACCTTATATGTAAGTATATGGTAAACATTATATCCTGTTAATTTCAACCTGCTTATATCACTATGCGGGTCAAGAAGCAACAGTAGAACCCTGTATGGAACAACTGATTGGTTCAAGATTGAGAAAGGAGTAAGACAGGGCTGTCTGCTGTCACCCTGTTTGTTTAATCTATATGCTGAGCACACCATGAGAAATGCCAGGAAGGATGAGTTACAAGCTGGAATCAAGATAGGTGGGAGAAACAGCGACAACCTTAAATATACAAATAATACCACTCTAATGGCAGAAAGCAAAGAGGAACTAAAGAGCCTTGCCGGGAGCCGGCATATTGCATATTGAGTGCATATTGCATATTGAGTGCAGCACTTTCCACAGCATCATCTTTCAGGATCTGGAATAGCTCAACTGGAATTCTACCACTGCCGGGAGCCAGCGTGAGGAGCTCCACCCATGACAAAGGTCATGAGGAAGGAGGCTCGGCACACGCAAAGGCGGGATAGAGCCTCAGGAGTCCCCCTGGAAATTCTCGAGCATTTACACCCAAAACCAGAGTCTGCCTACTTTCTGCTTGTGCTTTCACCTACACCTCTGACTTTACGGGGGGCTGTCCCCCACTACCTCTCTCTGAAAAGAGTTAGCTTACAGTTCCAGTTAATAATTCCTGGGTGTGACAGTGTTTAACCTACAAACTCCTTTGGAAATCCTCTAGCCTGCCTTAATAGGTTTTTCTGGCCACATGTGATTGTTCAGAGCCTTCCAACTGTGAGAGGCAGGAGATGTTCTAAACTGTCTAAACACAGATTCTTTTGAGTAGTTAAAAGATTGATTAGAAATTGTATTGGTGAAGGGTTTTTCTCTTGTTGGGCCAATGTTTGCTGCTAAGTTTCCATATCCCTTACCTGCTGTGTCCCTGGCAGTGTACTGATTAATATAATTGGTGTAAGTAGTAGCTTTAATGTTTGTAACCTGGGACCTTGAGTTAATTCTTTTTCTTGTTATAGCCCACCACACCTTTGCTCTGTAGGAATGCAACTTTATCTAATGCTTTTGGAGGGTGGCTCCTGACCAATCACCTTTAGAGAAAAATAAGTTTTCTGAAGAAAGGGTCTTAAAATGTTAACAGGCCTCCGGGCCAGAAGATGATGCAAATCACCTAAGCTTTTGCATATGATAAGTTTGCAGGAAGAAAGCCTGGCTTGCTGCATGACTCTACCCCTTCCCCCATTATCCTCTATGCATAACTTAAGGTATAAAAACTACTTTGGAAAATAAAGTGCGGGCCTTGTTCACCGAAACTTGGTCTCACCATGTCGTTCTTTCTCTTACCTTCTGGCTGAATTATTCAGCCTCTTTTCTCCACTGAATTTCCTCACTGAGCTATCCTTATTCCATTACTCTTTATATCCTT
>NW_011494900.1:590045-591146 GCF_000754665.1 Bison bison bison | reverse complement strand
TTAAAATTAAATATTAAAAAAAAAAAAAAAAGATCATGGCATCCAGCCCCATTACTTCATGGCAAATAGAGGGGGAAAAGATGGAAATAGTGACAGATTTCCTCTCCTTAGGCTCTAAAATCACTGTGCATGGTGCTGCAGCCATGAAATCAGAAGACATTTGCTTCTTGGCAGGAAAGCTATGAAAAACCTAGACAGTGTGTTGAAAAACAGAGACATTTACTCTGCTGACAAAGATCCGTATAGTCAAGGCTATGGTCTTCCCAGTGGTCAAGTATGGGTGTGAGAACTGTACCATAAAGAAGGTAAAGCACCAAAGAATTGATGCCTTTTAACTGTGGTGCTGGAGAAGGCTCCTGAGTGTCCCTTGGACAGCAAGGAGAGCAAACCAGTCGATCTTAAGGGAGATCAACCCTGAATACTCGACAGAAGGACTGATGTTGAAACTGAAACTCCAGTATTTTGGTCATCTGATGTGAATAGCTGACTGACTGGAAAAGTCCCTGATGCTGGGAAAGATTGAGGGCAGGAAGAGAAGAAGCTGTCAGAGGATGAGCTGGCTGGATGGTATCACTGATGCAGTGGACATGAACTTGGGCAAACTTCAGGAGATGGTGAGGTACAGGGAGGCCTGGTGTGCTGCAGTTCATGGGGTTACAAAGTCAGAAGTGACTGGGCAACTGAACAACAACACCAACATATCACTATATTTGAAGTGAGTTTCTTATAGCTAGCATATAACTAGGTCATATTCTATAATGCTGATCTCTGTCTTTTGGTTAATGCATTTGGAACATTTACATGCAGAGTACATAATGAGAAATGCTGGACTGGAAGAAACACAAGCTGGAATCAAGATTGCCGGGAGAAATATCAATAACCTCAGATATGCAGATGATACCACCCTTATGGCAGAAAGTGAAGAGGAACTCAAAAGCCTCTTGATGAAAGTGAAAGAGGAGAGTGAAAAAGTTGGCTTAAAGCTCATTATTCAGAAAATGAAGATCATGGCATCCGGCCCCATCACTTCATGGGAAATAGATGGGGAAACAGTGGAAACAGTGCCAGACTTTATTTTGGGGGGCTCCAAAATCACTGCCT
>NW_011494900.1:585240-589945 GCF_000754665.1 Bison bison bison | reverse complement strand
TGTATGGATGTGACAGTTGGACTGTGAAGAAGGCTGAGCACTGAAGAATTAATGCTTTTGAACTGTGGTGTTGGAGAAGACTCTTCAGAGTCCCTTGGACTGCAAGGAGATCCAACCAGTCCATTCTGAAGGACATTAGCCCTGGGATCTCTTTGGAAGGAATGATGCTAAAGCTGAAACTCCAGTACTTTAGCCACCTCATGCAAAGAGTTGACTCATTGGAAAAGACTCTGATGCTGGGAGGGATTGGGGGCAGGAGGAGAAGGGGACAACAGAGGATGAGATGGCTGGATGGTATCACTGACTTGATGGACGTGAGTCTGAGCGAACTCCGGGAGTTGGTGATGGACAGGGAGGCCTGGCATGCTGCAATTCATGGGGTCGCAAAGAGTTGGACACGACTGAGCAACTGAACTGAACTGAACAAAAAATATGCTAGGGCTTAAGATTGTCATTTTATTTTTTATTTTCTGTTTGGTTTATGTTTGGTTTTAATTTCTCTGTTTCTTAATCATGTCTTCTTGTGGGTTACTTAAACATGTTTTAGAATTTCATTTTATCTATAGTGCTGTTGAATGCATATTTTATACAACTGTTTAAGTGGTTATGTTAGGTATTCCATTATATATACATAACTTATCACATACTCATGGCAGTGTCATTTAACCAGTTCAAGTGAATTATAGGAATCTCATCTCCCTTAACATCTTTTTACCCTCCTGAATTTATAATTGTCTTAAATATTTCTTCTACATATGTCTAGAACCCCATCAGAAGGAATTATAAATTTTGTCAAATGATTATACATGATTTAGAAAACTCAGATGAAGAAAGGAAGTCTATTTTATTTATATTTTTGTTTATCATGTTCATTTTTCCTTCCTGATGTTCCAAGTTTTCATTATTTCCTTTATGTCTAGAGAACTTTCTTTAGCTATTCTTTTAGGGTAGATCTGCTGGTAAAAAATTCCTTGGTTTTAAGAATGTCACACCAGCCCAGTGGGAAGAGGGAGGAGGACCTTATTATTGCCAGATGAATTTGGAAGGCCACACTTCCTGTGTGGTCTCCACTGACACAGTAGAGAGGGCAAGGGAACCAAAGTGAAGCTAAAAGTTCTTATCACTTATTTGGTCCTTTCTGATATTATCCCAGTGGGGTTTTTCAGTATCTCACTAAAGCCTCAGCAAGACAAAAATCTGGACTTCGTTGGCATGACTGTGGGTAGGTCCATAGATTTTCTCTGTTGTCTGCCTAGAGTTAAAGCAGCTATTTTTGAAAAGTTTTATGTCATGCTAGGGTATCCTTTTCCTGGTATGTTGGCAAAAGAGAACAGAATTCTGTTGAGGATTTTTTTTTTTAATTTGTACCCACTGTCATCTCTGGGTTGCCTGCTTCTTCAGTTCTAAGATACATGAAGCAAAAAGAAAACCCCAGGGAAAATAGCAACTTATTACCATGTTGTTCATTGGGTCCCAAGGTCCCTAATCAGCCTACCTTCTATCTTCTTATCTCTACCACTCAGAGTATTCTTATTATATATACATATACACGATTTTTATTTGTACTTAATAGGAGGAATAGGGGAAAATATGTGTACTCCAGCTTCCTGGAAGCAGAACTCTCCAATCTTTAACATGATGACTGAACTAAGGAATGTGAAGAAAATGTATCCCTTGGAGAACAGGAATGACCTGAAACATTACCAAGTCACTAACAATGGCTAAACTATAATAATAGGATAATGAAATTTTTGAAAAGCAAATCAGGAACAAGTGCAAAATAAAATTCTAGATGTAATCTGAGGGAGGGAGAGCAACACCTCATGGCCTCAGGTTCACTGGATCAAATGTCAGAAACTGCTGGAAACTTAGCACCCAATTCCCAAGAACTGAATGCATCATGGGTCTGGGGAAGTTACATAACTCCTCATTAAACAGCATTTCTGTGAGAATTGAATGACTTAATAAATTCAAATAATTTATTAATAAAATAAGTGCCTGGCTCATCTTAGGGCTCTATAAATATTAATTATTAATGTTAACTAAAAAATATGTATATTAACTTAAAATTACTTTTAATTAACTTATATCTCTTCCTGAGATAACAGAAGTCTATCTGGATAATTCTTAGGCTGCAGTTCTCCAAGGCTTGAAGGTCAGTGTTGAAGAGGAAACTGTGATCATCACTACTAAACTTACTGTGGAGAACACACGCTACCAGTTGGAGGATTTTTTTTACCTGTCTCAAAGTATCTGCTTAAGTTCACAGGCAGCACTGTTAGTGTAGTTTAGAAAGAAATATTTTTAAAAAGAGATACAAACCAAGGAGAGAATAACTAATTCTACCCCCACTTACCCTAAACTGATCTCTTAGACTTCCACATGTCGGCAAGATACAAATCTTCCTCAAATGAAATAAAAGTACCTCAGAATCACCAAGGCCAGTATCAAACTTCTTATCCTTCTTGTTGAAACCTGCTCTTCCTCCAGATTTCCCTGTTTCAGCAATTCCATGATGAAACATTATCCTCCAAGGAAACCAAGACATAAGCCACAGTCGTCCTTTATTCACGATTCTTAGAAAGTCACTAAATTGGCCAATTCTGCATCACAAAATACTTTGACTCTGTCACTCTTGCTTCTCCCCACTGTCATTTCTGTAGTAAATCTACCACCTTCCCACCCTCACTCCCAGCTGACTCAGCCCCAACGTCTCCCTTCGCTTCCCTTCGTGGCTCAGGAATGCAGCCAGATCTCAGTTCAGTTCAGTTCAGTTCAGTTTAGTCACTCAGTCACGTCCGACTCTTTGCGACCCCATGAACTGCAGCACGCCAGGTCTCCCTGTCCATCACCAACTCCCGGAGTTTACTCAAACTCATGTCAGCGATTTGCTACTCTGCTAACATGCCAACATCTCCATCTCCTGCAGCTCAATGACTTTGCATATCAGTTTCCCTCTGCCTAAAATTCCTTCTCTCTCTTGCATTTATATCCTGTCTGCAAACTCCTATTCATTCCTGAAAACCACATTGAATATTGCTTTTCTCTTCACTTTTCCTAATAACTTGAGATCTAGACATAGTTCTTTTTCTACTGTATCTATTTTATCCTACTAGGCTATAAGTTCCTCAAGCAAGGATCATGCATTTTTCATCTTTACAGTCTTAGGGCTGTTGAAAAAAGACAGGCTATGGGCTTTAAGAGTTTGAATTCAAACTCTAGTTTTGTCACTTCCAAAGTGTGTGACCTTGGATAGGTTACTTTACATCCTGTCAACTAATTGGACTGAGAATGCAGTTTGCAGAAATGTTGATTCTGTGAACCATCAAAATAGATGGGGATACAGAGCCACAAAATGCCTCGTTAGTGGTCTATGATTAATTTCAAGTGCCATTCAAATATTCTGTATGTAACAAAACCAGAAAAGTTTGGGAAGCATACGATTACTTAAATGACCAGTTGGTTCATATATAAATTACTGATGGCAATGCCTGATTCAGGGCTTCCCAGGTGGTACAGTGGGAAAGAATATGTCTGCCACTGAACGCGCGTGCACACACACACACACACACACACACACACACAATGTCTAATTCAGAGTCTAACTAACACAAAGTCTGGGACATGGTTGGTACTCAACAAATGTTTGTTTTATTTATTTCCTTTTTATTTTTTTCTCTTTAAAGTCCTTTCTCCACTTTTCTGTTTTCTTTCTGCTCTAATTTTTTAAAAAATATTTTTCAATCACTTCAACACTTCTTTTATTTCCTCTGTTTTCTATTTCTTTTACTTTTCTTAACTCCAGCCCAGTCTTCTCTTACATCCTGGTTCTATCCTCATTTGAACTCAAGAACACACATTTCACAAGGCTTTCCTCCTCTCACTATGCATGCCTACAAACACCGCACCATCACCCCCAAAATGCCAACTCTGAATGTTGAGAAAGCTTTAGCAAGAATTATTCCACATAACAAAAATATATAAGTGCAAGAAAGAATTAATTTTTAAAGAGAATAGAACTCATTTAGGACAGTTTTAACATAACCAGAATCTAGAAAAGATAAGCCAAAGAAAGGGGAAAATAATAGAGACTGTCTCAATATTATAACAGAAATAATATTGTTTCAAACAATATTCTTCAGCACATGAAACAAAGAAATCATTATCATTCTTGGAGTGAAGAATTTAAATTAATTGAAATTCATCTGACAAAGAAATGAATCTCCCAAAAGGAAAGGAGAGAAAGAGATCTAAAAATATATATTTCCCAAAATGAGTGCTCAAAAACATTAGTCATCCAAGATGATTCAAGAAAAAAAAGAATTACATGGCAAAAAAAAAAAGGTCAGATTTGTTGCACTTGATATGCACTTTGCCAATAGAGATTGGAAATTGTATTAGCATGTTATAAGGTTGAAATCCTGTGGTAACTAGTTTAATTTGGTCCAATATGGAGTTTCCAAGTTTTCAACAGCAGTGGAATTATTCTTTTGCTTTAAAGTAGCATCTCATACAAGTAGTAACATTAGAAATCTTATTGATGGGTTTGTTTCCATTAGAACCAGGAAAGTAAAAATTATAGATTGTTTTTTGTATAAATAAAATTTTAAACAAAATATTTTGAGTTTTAATATACCTACTTTTCGTTTTTTTACAATGGTTTTCACCTGCTTTAAAGTTCTGGGAGAAAAATCAACTGTTAAAT
>NW_011494900.1:580517-585140 GCF_000754665.1 Bison bison bison | reverse complement strand
CCTTTTGCTTTAGCCCCCAGTATCCCTAGGGAGGGTCTCAGCAGTTGCCTCTGCATGGGAGTTAGGGTTGATTGGGAAGGAGCATAAGAGAACATCCTGGAGTGATGGATATGTTCAGTATCTAGATAAAGGCTTGAGTTACAAAAATGTATACATTTGTCAAATCTCAGCAAATGTTCACTTACAAGCATGTCATTTCACTATAAGTTTTTTTATAAAAAGAAAAAGACTGAATAATGAGTTCTAGTTAATGATGTACATGCTCACGTATGTAGGGGAAAGCATACTTAAGTCTAAAATTTACTCTGAATGCATGAAAAATAATGGATTAGTGGGTGGAGTGAAGAGGGCAATGGCACCCCACTCCAGTACTCTTGCCTGGAAAATCCCATGGATGGAGGAGCCTGGTGGGCTGCAGTCCATGGGACCCCTGGACTAAGAGTCAGACACGACTGAATGACTTCACTTTCACTTTTCACTTTCATGCATTGGAGAAGGAAATGGCAACCCACTCCAGTGTTCTTGCCTGGAGAATCCCAGGGACGGGGCAGCCTGGTGGGCTGCCATCTATGGGGTCACACAGAGTCGGACACGACTGAAGTGACTTAGCAGCAGTGGGTGGAGGGTTAGCTACATGTGATAAAATCTAGTAAAATGTGACTGATATGATTGGTGGTAGGTACACAGATGTGCAGTGTAAAATTCCTTCAACTTTGCTATATGCTTGCCAGTTCTCATAACATGGTGCTAGGGAAAAGAGAAAATGAATACAATAAAATAAAAAGCAGTATCTCAAAGAAATAATGCAAAGCTCTGGTCTAGAAACCACATGCAGATAATCATGATTTATTCACTGCTGAATCACTATAGAATACCTGATATGTGACAGACACTGGGATATTATTACATCAATGAATAGAACAAAAATCCCTGCCCTCATGGAGCTCATATGCTAGTTGGCTAGGGTAAGATAATATACTTAATAAATCACTAAATTGCCTATTAGGCTAGAGGGTGGCAAGTACTATGAAGAATACATGGTGCAGTGAAATCAGGACTACAATTTTAAATAAGAGAGTTGGGAAACATCTCAAAGAGAAAATAACATTTGTGCAAAGACTTCAGGGAGATGACATAATGAACCAAGTGGAAAATCTTGAGAGGAAATCTACCCCAGGTGGACTTACTGCCAGAGAAAATGCCCTTGAACGAAAACATGCCTGACATGTTCTAAGATTTGCAGCAAGGCAGATATGGCTCAACAGATTCCAGGGGCTAGACTAGAAGGATCTGAGGTCAGAGAAGTAATGAAAGGGCAGATCATGCAGAATGTTACGGGCTAAATTGTATCCACTAAAAAGAAATTCATGACTCAGATAACCGTGATGGTGTGATCACTCACCTAGAGCAAGATATCCTGGAATGCAAAGTCAAGTGGGCCTTAGTAAGAATCACTACGAATAAAGCTAGTCAGAGTGATGGAATTCCAGTTGAGCTATTTCAAATTCTAAAAGATGATGCTATGAAAGTGCTGCATTCAATATGCCAGCAAATTTGGAAAACTCAGCAGTGGCCACAGGACTGGAAAAGGTCAGTTTTCATTCCAATCCCAAAGAAAGGCAATGCCAAAGAATGCTCAAACTACTGCACAATTGCACTCATCTCACATGCTAGCAACTGCTACTGCTAAGTCACTTCAGTCATGTCCGACTCTGTGCGACCCCATAGATGGAAGCCCACCAGGCTCTCCCATCCCTGGGATTCTCCAGGCAAGAACACTGGAGTGGGTTGCCATTTCCTCCTCCAATGCATGAAAGTGAAAAGTGAAAGTGAAGATGCTCAGTCGTGTCTGACTCTTAGCGACCCCATGGACTGCAGCCCACCAGGCTCCTCCATCCATGGGATTTTCCAGGCAAGAGTGCTGGAGTGGGGTGTGATGCTCAAAATTCTGTAAGTCAGGCTTCAGCAAAATGTGAACCATGAACTTCCAGATGTTCAAGCTGGATTTAGAAAAGGCAGAGGAACCAGAGATCAAATTGCCAATATCTGCTGGATCATAGAAAAAGCAAGAGAATTCCAGAAAAACATCTACTTCTGCTTTATTGACTATGCCAAAGCCTTTGACTGTGTGGATCACAACAATCTTTGGAAAATTCTGAGATGGGAATAACAGACCACCTTACCTTCAGTTCTGGTGGCTCAGGAAAGCATCTGCCTGCAGTGCGGGAGACCCAGGTTCAATCCCTGGGTTGGGAAGAGCCCCTGGAGAAGGAAATGGCAACCCATTCCAGTACTCTTGCCTGGAAAATTCCATGGACTGAGGAGTCTGGCGGGCTACAGTCCATGGGGTGGTAAAGAGTCGGACACGACTGAGTGACTTCACTTTACCTTCAGTTCAGTTCAGTTCGGTCGCTCAAGTCAAGTCTAACTTTGCAACCCCATGGACTGCAGCATACCGGTCCTCCCTGTCCATCACCAACTACAGGAGTCCATTCAAAATCATGTACATTGAGTCGGTGATGCCATCTAACCATCTCATCCTCTGTCATCCCCTTCTCCTCTGGCCTTCAATCTTACCCAGCATCAGGGTATTTTCCAATGAGTCGGTTCCTCGCATCAGGGGGCCAAAGTATTGGAGTTTCAGCTTCAGAATCAGTTCTTCCAATGAATATGGAGGACTGATTTCCTTTAGGATTGACTGGTTGGATCTCCTTGCTGTCCAAGGGACTCTCAAGAGTCTTCTCCAACACCACAGCTCAAAAGCATCAATTCTTTGGCATTCAGTTTTGTTTATAGTCCAACTCTCACATCCATACATGACCACTGGAAAAACCATTGCTTTGACTAGATGGACCTTTGTTGGCAAAGTAATGTCTCTGCTTTTTAACGTGCTGCCTAGGTTGGTCATAACTTTTCTTCCAAAGAGCAAGCGTCTGTTAATTTCATGGCTGCAATCGCCATCTGCAGTGATTTTGAAGCCCCCCAAAATAAAGTCAGCCACTGTTTCCACTGTTTCCCCATCTATTTGCCATGAAGTAATGGGACCAGATGCCATGATCTTACTTTTCTGAATGTTGAGCTTTAAACCAACTTTTTCACTCTCCACTTTCACTTTCATCCAGAGGCTCTTTACTTCTTCTTCACTTTCTGCCATAAGGGTGGTGTCATCTGCATATCTGAGGTTATTGATATTTCTCCCAGCAATCTTGATTCCAGGTTGTGCTTCTTCCAGCCCAGCGTTTCTCAAGATGTACTCTGCATATAAGTTAAATAAGCAGGGTGACAATATATAGCCTTGACATACTTCTTTTCTTATTTGGAACCAGTCTGTTGTTCCATGTCCAGTTCTAACTGTTGCTTCCTGACCTGCATACAGATTTCTCAAGAGGCAGATCAGCTGGTCTGTTATTCCCATCTCTTTCAGAATTTTCCACCATTTATTATGATCCAAACAGTCAAAGGCTTTGGCATTGTCAATAAAGCAGAAATAGATGTTTTTCTGGAACTCTCTTGCATTTTCAATAATCCAGCAGATGTTGGCAATCTGATCTCTGGTTCCTCTACCTTTTCTAAATCCAGCTTGAACATCTGGAAGTTCACAGTTCACGTATTGCTGAAGCCTGGCTTGGAGACTTTTAAGCATCACTTTGCTAGCATGTGAGATGAGTGCAATTGTGCGGTAGTTTGAGCATTCTTTAGTATTGCCTTTCTTTGGGATTGGAATGAAAACTGACTTTTTCAAGTCCTGTGGCCACTGCTGAGTTTTCCAAATTTGCTGGCACATTGAATGCAGCATGTTCACAGCATCATCTTTTAGAATTTGAAATAGCTCAACTGGAATTCCATCACCTCCACTATCTTTGTTTGTAGTGATGTTTCCTAAGGCCCACTTGATTTCACATTCCAGGTTGTTTCGCTCTAGGTGAGTGATCACAGAATTGTGATTATCTGGGTCATGAAGATCTTTTTTATACAGTTCTTCTGTGTATTCTTGCCATCTCTTCTTAAAATCTTCTGCTTCTGTTAGGTCCATACCATTTCTGTCCTTTATTGAGCCCATCTTTGCATGAAATGTTCCCTTGGTACCTCTAATTTTGTTGAAGAGATCTCTAGTCTTTCCCATTCTATTTTTTTTCTCTATTTCTTTGCACTGATCACTGAGGAAGGCTTTGCTATTCTTTATATCTCCTTGCTATTCTTTGGAATTCTACATTTAAATGGGTATATCTTTTCTTTTCTCCTTTGCTTTTCGCTTCTCTTCTTTTCACAGCTATTTGTAAGGCCTCTTTAGACAGCCATTTTGTTTTTTGCAATTGTTTTTGTTGGGGATAGTCTTGATCCCTGTCTCCTGTACAATGTCATGAACCTCCACCCATAGTTCATCAGGCACTCTATAGATCTAGTCCCTTAAATCTATTTCTCACTCCCACTGTATAATCATAGGGATTTGATTTAGGTCATACATGAATGGTCTAGTGGTTTTCCTACTTTCTTCAAGTCTGAATTTGGCAATAAGTAGTCATCATCTGATCCATAGTCAGCTCCTGGTCTTGTTTTTGCTAACTGTATAGAGCTTCTCCATCTTTGGCTGCAAAGAATATAATCAATCTGATTTCAGTGTTG
>NW_011494900.1:572357-580258 GCF_000754665.1 Bison bison bison | reverse complement strand
CATTCTGTACTCCAAGGCCAAATTTGCCTGCTACTCCAGGTGTTTCTTGACTTCCTACTTTTGCATTCCAGTCCCCCATAATGAAAAGGACATCTTTTTTGGGTGTTAGTTCTAAAAGGTATCGTAGGTCTTCATAGAACCATTCAACTTCAGTTTCTTCAGCGTTACTGGTTGGGGTATAGACTTGGATTACTGTGATATTGAATGGTTTGCCTGGGAAACGAACAGAGATCATTCTGTCATTTTTGAGATTACATCAAAGTACTGCATTTTGGACTCTTTTGTTGACTATGATGGCTGCTTCATTTCTTCTAAGGGATTCCTGCCCACAGTAGTAGATATAATGGTCATCTGAGTTAAATTCACCCATTCCAGTCCATTTTAGTTCGCTGATTCCTAAAATGTTGACGTTCATTCTTGCCATCTCCTGTTTGACCACTTCCAATTTGACTTGATTCATGGACCTAACATTCCAGGTTCCTATGCAATATTGCTCTTTACAGCATCAGACCTTGCTTCTATCACCAGTCACATCCACAAATGGGTATTGGCTCCATCCCTTCATTCTTTCTAGAATTATTTCTCCACTGATCTCCAGTAGCATATTGGGCACCTACTGACCTGGGGAGTTCCTCTTTCAGTATCCTATCATTTTGCCTTTTCATACTGTTCATGGGATTCTCAAGGTAAGAATACTGAAATGGTTTGCCATTCCCTTCTCCAGTGGACCATATTTTGTCAGAACTTATACCTTACCTGCCTCCTGAGAAATATGTATGCAGGTCAAGAAGCAACAGTCAGAACTGGGCATGGAACAGCAGACTGGTTTCTAATCGGGAAAGGAGGATGTTAAGACTGTATATTGTCACCCTGCTTATTAACTTATATGCAGAGTACATGATGCGAAATACCAAGCTGGATGAAGCACAAGGTGGAATCAAGAATGCTGGGAGAAGTATCAGTAACTTCAAATATGCAGATGACACCACCCTTATGGCAGAAAGCAAAGAAGAACTAAAAAGCCTCTTGATGAAAGTGAAAGAGGAGAGTGAAAAAGCTGGCTTAAAACTCAACATTCAAAAAACTAAGGTCATGGCATCTGGTCCCAGCACTTCATGGCAAATAGATGGAGGAAACAATGGAAACAGTGACAGATTTTATTTCTTTGGGCTCCAAAATCACTGCAGATGATGACTGCAGCCATGAAATTAAAAGATGCTTGCTCCTTGGAAGAAAAGGAGGAACCTAGACAGCATATTAAAAAGCAGAGACATTGCTGACAAAGGTTTGTCTGGTCAAAGCTATGGTTTTTCCAGTAGTCATGTATGGATGTGAGAGTTGGACTATAAAGAAAGTTGAGCACTGAAGAATTGATGCTTTTGAACTGTGGTGTTGGAGAAGACTCTTGAGAGTCCCTTGGTCTGCAAGCAGATGAAACCTGTCAATCCTAAAGGAAATCAGTCCTGAGTATTCATTGGAAGGACTGATGCTGAAGTTGAAGCTCCAATACTCTGACCACTTGATGTGAAGAACTGACTCATTGGAAAAGACCCTGATGCTGGGAAAGATTGAAGGCAGGAAGAGAAGGGGATGACAGAGGGTGAGATGGTTAGATGGCATCACCAATTTGATGGACGTGAGTTTAACAAAGCTCTGGGATTTTGTGATGGACAGGGAAGCCTGGGGTGCTGCATTTCATGTGGTAGGAAAGGGTCGGCCACAACTGAGGGACTGAACTGACTGAAATTGTGCCCCATAAAATTCATATGCTGAAAAAAAATAAAAAAAAAATAAAAAAAAAAAAATTCATATGCTGATGCTTTCCCGAATCTCCAGTCCCTCAGAATGTGACTGAATTTGGAGACTGCCTTTGTAGATCTAATTCAAAGGGTTGCTAGTGTGTGTCCTACTATAATATGACTGGTTTTCTTAAAAGAAGAGGGAATTAGGAAACAAAGTGACAACATGTGAGGACACAGTGAGAAGGTGGCCATCTGCAGGCCCAGGAGAGAGGCCTCAAAACAAACATACCTTGATCTTGAACTTTTAGCTTCTAGAATTTCTGTGGTTTAAGCTACAGTCTGTGTTATTTTTTTATGACAGCCCATCCCTCCTAACTTCACATCAAGAACAAGTCAAAAAAGTTCCAAAACCATGTTTCTTTGTCTGTTTTAATCCTCAGAGAACTAAGAATACAAAGAAAGCTAAATGAATTAAATTCCAGAAAGGAAGGCATTCCTCCTAGCAAAGAAGAGACCCATTACTTCTTTTACTTCTGGTTTAAGAGACCCATTACTTCTTTTACTTCTGGTTTAAAGGGAAGAAGAGCAAATACGCTATCAGTAGGAGTATGGAGAAAGCAGCTTAACTTGTAAAACTGTTAAACACTACCTGTGAGCTGGAGGGAGGGATTAGATCCCACAAAACTTCATCACAGAGGGAGGCTGCAGCCCTGACCCAGAGGCACACAGGCCTTCCCTGAGAGAAAGGCAGGAGCTACCTGAAGGCTGAGGCTAGGAAAAGACAGCAGAGAAACAACTGACTTCTTTATTATCCTTTACATCTCCTTATTCTCTGCTAATAGCTGTTGAATCTGTCATTATGTCACTTTTCTCATTCCTGATACTAGTAATTTGTGTCTTCTCTTTTTCCCCCTGAGCCACACTATTGATCTCCTCAAAGAATAAATTTTTGTTTTCATTGATTTCCCATTGTTTTTCTGTTTTCTATACTCTTGGTTTCTGTTTTGATATTTATCATTCCTTTTTTTTTCTTTATTTTGGTTTTAATTTACCCTTTTTTAGTTTAAGATAGAAATTGAAGTCATTGTTTTCAGACCTTTCTTCTAGCAGCACCTAGTGCTATAGATTTTTCCCTAAGTACTGCTCCAAGAACATACAACAAATTTTGATATATTGTGTATATACTTTCATTTCATTTGAAATTCTTTCTACTCTCCCTTTAAATTTGTTTTGATCCATAGCGTATTACTTTCCTATAGCTACCTCAATTAATTATCACAAACCATGTATCTTAAAACAAACAAACAAAAAAACCCTATTTTCTCACAGTTCCAGAGTGTAGGAGTCCAACATTAGAGGGTTAGCACTTCCATTTCTTGCCTCTTCCAGCTTCCGCTGGCTCCAAGTGTTATGTGGCTTATTGCTCTTTAACTCCAATCTCTGCCTCTATCTTCACATGGTCTTCTCCTCTATGCCTGTGTGTTCTTCTTTCCTTTCTTTTATAAGGATATCTTTCATTGGCTTAGGACCCACATAGATAATCCAAGATTATCTCATCTCAAAATCCTTAACTTAATTACATATGCAAATATCCTTTCCCCAAAGAAGATCATATTCACAGCCTCCAGAGATTAACACATGGACATATCATTTTGGGAACCACAGAGCAACCCACTACACAGACATTATTCAGAAGTATGCTATTTGGTGTCCAGATATTTGGGGACTTCCAGACATTTTTTTGTGATTGATTTTCATTTAATTTCACTGTGGTTAGAGAACATACTCTGTAATAACTTTAAACATATTGAAACTTACTTTTATGACCCAAAATATAATTTATCTTGGCAAATATTTTTCGTACATCTGAAAAGAATGTATGTTCTGTTGTTGTTGGGTGGAGTGCTCTAAAAATGAAAATAGGTCAAGTTAATGGTGTTTTTCAAATCTTCTATCTACTGAACTTGTCTATTTATTTTATCAATTAGTGATGAGGACAGTGATATTTCTGACTATAATTATGAGTAATATGTACTAGATCACCATATTTTCTAACATTATCTACATCTCACACCCATATGTTTGCTGATACCAACATGTGGTGGGGTGGGGGGCAGGGGTTACTTCCTAATATATTCTCCCTCTCTTGTATTAGGAGTCCTATTCATCTTTTTTCCTATTTTATGTATAGATATTTTCCCACAAAATTTGGTTAATATATATGAGATATTTAACTCTGCAAAAATTTCAACTTGTTTTTACTCCTACTTTGAAATTCTGAATATACTTTCATCTTATAAAGTGTTGTAAATTATGTTTATACTCTTGGTTTCATGAGCTGTCTGCTCCTGAACACATGATATAATTCAGAATACAATCAAAGCCACTTACGAAGTTTTGTGAGAGGTACTAAGTGTTCTGCTAAAAACTTCTTGGTCTTAAATATTTAAGTGGAAATTAGAGAACTGGTAACATTTTTTTCAAATATCAGCAAATTCAAGAAGCAGATTATACTAATTACCATTACTGAGAAGTTACACATCATGAACTCAGATTTCTCTTTATGAGGCTTAATGTAGCTTAATGCGTTACCTCATGGGAGTTACAATATATAAAAAAATACATAAAAGACTTGGGTTGATGGTTGTATATCACACCAGGATCTGCAAAATGTGCCATGTCTCCCAGGGTGGCCACACTGTCTGAATATTCCATCCCTGACTGTTATATTTGAGAGAAATACTAGAAGTTCTATGAGTGACCATCTGCAGAAGATGAAAAGGCAGGCCAGGACTACATGAATTGCACGTGCACAGAACCAAGCTCACTACTGGAAAAGAAAAATCTGTCCCGTGTTCAGCCAATTCTAAGAAATCAGCTGAATAAATACGATGTAGGCCCATCTGAACGTTAAAATGCATAGTACCATCTATAAGGGCTAGAGCAACGGATGGAAAGATGAGTTAAGGTACAGCAAATCAATATGGTAAAACTGCAATTTGTCACAGGAGACAAATTTCCATTAAAATGATCATGCAAAAGTACAAAATATTCCAATTTGGGAACTTTATCATTATTTCTACCTCTATTCAAAGCACTTTCATATGCATCATCTATGCTTTCAAGTTTTATTTCTTTAAAGTGAGAAAATCAAAAACACTTGAGAAGCAATCTGAGTTAAGAATCATTCTAGGGTTCTTAGCCACTTACCTTTCTCCCCTTTTGCTTTAGCAAATTGACTAGCAGTCTATTTTAGTTTTCATATAAATATTTCTCTTTACTTGTAGATGATATGCTCATTTACAGACTAATTAATAACATTATATAATAAAATCACAAGTAAAACTGTCACATACAGATCTGGGACTCTTGGTGACATACACCACTATAAGGGGCACCACAAGAAACAGTGAACAGCCTTCTAGAATGTCACAGGTGGTGTTTAAGCTTTATGGAGGACATAGTGTCAGTTAATCCATCTAGCTTATTAAAGGAAGATGGGATAAAAGGGACTCTATTGTTACTAAAGTTAAGCTTGTGACTTTTTGTAAAGACCTATTTATTTAGAAAAGAGCTTCCCCAGTGAATCAGCGATAAAGAATTCACCTACAACACAGGAGACAGTGGGGATGTGGGTTCAGTCCCTGGGTTGGGAAGATCCCCTGGAGGAGGAAATGGCAACCCACTCCAGTATTCTTGTCTGGAAAATCCCATGAACAGGGGAGCCTGGCAGGCTAAAGTCCATGGGGTCGTGAAGAGTTGGACATGACTGAGCACATGCACTGTGCTATGCTATTTAGAAAAGAAAAAAAAAAATAAGACCAATGACTCAAGTTCCTCTCTACACCTAGAAAACCATCTTAATCAAAATAGACATATATAACCAAAGATTACAGAGAAGGAAATAACGAATTTCATCTGGTATTTAAGAACAAGAAAAGTAAATTTCAGAAAATCAAGACAGCAAAGGAGTAGTCGAGGAAGACCTCAACTTCATTGCTTCTCTTGCAGCAAGAGCTTATGTGATGCAACTCTAATGACGTGAAAACAAAGAGATACTACCTGACCAGGCCCAGCACACTTCACACAAGTTTGCAGAGTGACATGGTGCCCACAGCACCTCAATGTCATCACTACTAGTTGCAGCAAAAATGACCTTGAGCATTCCTTTCAGGTCTATTTGTACAAAATTTCACACGTGAGTGGTACTCATAAATAAAGTCCAGCAGAACACATGACTGGCTTTGCATGCTTATAGAGCCATATCAATGCAATAAGCAGATTCCCAGGTTTGAAAAGCATTTTGAAACATCTCATAGTGCACATGTAAAAGGCACAGAGTGATTTCAGGGTCTCTGATCAAATACAGAACTTTGAAGAAATAGATGGTGCCAATGAAGACATTTGTCATAGCTTGACAACAGTTATGACAAACCTAGACACTGCATTAACAAGCAAAGATATCACTTTGCTGACAAATGTTCATGTAGTCAAAGCTATGGTTTTTCCAGTAGTCACGTATGGATGTGAGAGCTGAACCATAAAGAAGGCTGAGTGCTGAAGAAGTGATGCTTTCGAATTGTGGTGCTGGAGAAGATTCTTAGAGCCCATTGTAGGAAATCAACCCTGAATATTCATTGGAAGGACTGATGCTTCAGCTGAAACTCCACTACTTGGCCACTTGATGCAAAGAATCAACTTATTAGAAAACACTGATGCTGGGAAAGATTGGGGGCTGGTGAAGAAGGGGGCAACAGAGGACAAGATGGTTGGATGGCATCACCAACTCAATGGACATGAGTTTGAGCAAGCTCCGGGAGTTGGTGATGGACAGGGAAGCCTGGCGTGCTGCAGTCCGTGGGGTCGCAAAGAACTGGACACAACTGAGTAACTGAACAACCATAACGACATTGAAAGCATTTTCGTCAGACAACTTCAGATAAAGAAGACACCATTTGATACTAGCCCATTCCCTTCACCAGGAGTTGGGATGTGACTGTAGTCAATCTGTCACAACAACCCTCAACACATGATAATTTTCATAAGTGCCATAAGGAACTATTTAAGAACTTGTAGAAATAGTCTGTTTCCAAAGAGACAGAGGAGATTTATACACACCCTGAAAGGAACTTATAGGGATATGCTATTCCCATGAAATGTGACAAGCCATTATAAATATTTAAGTAATAGTTTTCTAAAGGAAAAAACAATATGTTCAAAGACCACTTATGACAATGATGAAGCTGCCATAGCTCTTTTTTTCTGATACATCATCTCCGTAACATTCATAATCAAAAGATATACAGAAACTTGTTTACATAAAATAAAACATCATAAATTACCAACTATAGTAAGAAGTGCGTCCAAACCCCTGCAAACGATATCTTAGTGGAAACTATACGGTAATATCATACAGCCACTAAGTGATTCAACACTGGTTATTTCTGAAACTGCAGTCTATTACAGCAACTACCATTACAGCTATTTAAGCATGAAATGTTTGCCCTCGTTTTTATTCAAAAACTTCATGGACCATTTACTGTCAGCTATAAAATCATTTGAAAGGTAATTGAGTTTACAGCTGAGAAAAATAAGAAGCCTCCTAAACAATCTGGGAATATTGACTTTGTGTCTTATAGGTAAGGATGAATGCAAATTGAATGTGAAATCAGGGTAAAAGGTGACTTTTTAAACAAGAACATTTTTTAAAACAAATGAGCAGAATGGCTTGTTGATGTTCAAGTTTCTCACCCTCAATAAGAAAAAGCTTAGTCATAAAGAGAAGAGAACATTAAACGGCCTGAAAAGTCCTCATAGTTCAAAAAATAGTATCAAGGGTCTAAGCTGTGTTCAACACAACACTAACCTGAGCTGTAAAAATTGTAAAAGGCTGGGTTAGTAAGGCTGACAACTTATAGAAATAGGATGCCTTTTCTCATAGGCATACCTTTCACCCAGTATGTTTTATTTTCCAATAAATACAAAACTTAATTACATCCCCAAACCATGAAATTAAAAGACCCTTACTCCTTGGAAGAAAAGTTATGACCAACCTAGACAGCATATTGAAAAGCAGAGACATTACTTTGCCAACAATGGTCCGTCTAGTCAAGGCTATGGTTTTTCCAGTGGTCATGTATGGATGTGAGAGTCGGACTG
>NW_011494900.1:571915-572257 GCF_000754665.1 Bison bison bison | reverse complement strand
GTGAAGAACGCTGAGCGCCGAAGAATTGATGCTTTTGAACTGTGGTGTTGGAGAAGACTCTTGAGAGTCTTGGACTTGCAGTCTTGGACTGCAAGGAGATCCAACCAGTCCATTCTGAAGGAGATCAGTCCTGGGTGTCCTTTGGAAGGAATGATGCTAAAGCTGAAACTCCAGTACTTTGGCCACCTTATGCGAAGAGTTGACTCATTGGAAAAGACTCTCACATGGGGAGGGATTGGGGCAGGAGGAGCAGGGGACAACAGAGGATGAGATGGCTGGATGGCATCACTGACTTGATGGACATGAGTCTGAGTGAACTCCGGGAGTTGGTGATGGACAGGG
>NW_011494900.1:571461-571815 GCF_000754665.1 Bison bison bison | reverse complement strand
TTTGCGTGTAATTGTGGCTGGAAGCTTAGGGTTCCTCTCGAGTTGCCTGTCGACCTGGGGGACAGCTCGTGTTTCCTCAGGGAGGTCAGATCTCCTTTGGCGTTGCAAGGGCCACCACGGGATTCCTCTCATATACCTGCAGGCATGAACAGGGTGTCATCTTGAGATGAGGCAGGAACCTCAGTGTTCCTCTCCATTTCTGACTTAGATCGCAGGATCTCTGCAGAGTTGGAACAGGAGAGTCAGGCTTCGTCTTGTGGTGAGGTTGGAACTCCGCTGGCCTCGCGAGTTGTTCACGGGGTGACAGGCCACTTGTCGAGTTGTATATGGAACCTGTGACTCTTTCCGGACGAT
>NW_011494900.1:543958-571361 GCF_000754665.1 Bison bison bison | reverse complement strand
GGGAGTTGGTGATGGACAGGGAGGCCTGGCGTGCTGCGATTCATGGGGTCGCAAAGAGTCGGACACAACTGAGCGACTGAACTGAACTGAAACTCTTTAATGCCAGCTGTGTGTGCAAGGCATTTTCTAGATACTACAAAAGATGATAGAACCTAACTTTGTGGCCTCCACAAACAGTGAAGTGAAGTCGCTCCATCGTGTCCGACTCTTTGCGACCCCAGGGACTATATGTAGCCTACCAGGCTCCTCTGTCCATGGGATTTTCCAGGCAATAGTACTGAAGTGGATTGCCATTTCCTTCTCTAGGGGATCTTCCCGACTCAGGGATTGAACCCGGGTCTCTTGCATTGTAGGCAGACACTTTACCATCTAAGCCACCAAAGTGGTCTAGAGGGAAGAGAAATAGTCAACAACTTGTCTAAGAAAAAGACAAAACGCGCCCTCTGCTGGATGGTGGAGTTCACCCAGCTTCAGCCGGGCTGAGGAGCCTGGAGAATGAGCCCCGCCCACTCTGCTGCCTTACTCACTGTTCTTGCAGTATCCTCAAGGCAAGAAAACTGAAATGGTTTGCCATTGCTTTCTCCAGTGGAGCACGTTTTATCAGAACTCTCCACCATGACCCGTCCATCTTGGGTGGCCCTACACAGCATGGCTCATAGTTTCATTGAGTTAGACAAGGTTGTGATGCATGTAATCAGTTTGGTTAGTTTTCTGCAATTGTGGTCACTTCATAGCAAATAAATGGAGAAACATGGAAACAGTGACAGAGTTGATTTTCCTGGGCTTCAAAATCACTGCAGATGGTGACTGCAGCCATGAAATTAAGACGCTTGCTCCTTGGAAGAAAAGTTATGACAAACCTAGATAGCATATTCAAAAGCAGAGACATTACTTTGCCGACAAAGTTCCGTCTAGTCAAAGCAATAGTTTTTCCAGTAGTCATGTATGGATGTGAGAGTTGGACCATAAGAAGGCTGAGTGCCAAAGAACTGATGCTTTTGAACGGTGGTGTTGGAGAAGACTCTTGAGAGTCCCTTGGACAGCAAGGAGATCCAACCAGTCAATACTAAAGAAAATCAATCCTGAATGTTAATTGGAAGGACTGATGCTGAAGCTGAAGTTCCAACACTTTGGCCACCTGATGCAAAGAGCCGACTCATTGGAAAAGACTCTGATGCTGGGAAACACTGAAGGCAGGAGAAGAAGGGGATGACAGAGGACAAGATGGTTGGATGGCATCCCTGACTCAAAGGACATGAGTTTGAGCAAAGTTCAGGAGATGATGAAGGACAGGGAAGCCCGGTGTGCTGTAGTCCAGGGGGTCATAGAGAGTCAGACATGACTGAGCTACTGAACAACATCACCAACACGCCGCTGCTACTGTGGAGGGGACGCACTCCTGCAGGTCTTAGGGCGCCAGGACCCGCCTCTAGCACACACCTGACTATACTGCTTCTGCAAATGGGTGCTTCTCCAACTGTGGGCAGCTCTTCAAAGATAAGAACTACATTTCTTTATGTATCCTGTGTTCCCAACCCTTAGTTTAAGGTCTGTTACATAGGAGGCGATCAATAAATGTAGAATGGAAAATTTAATAAACTACATTCCCTCAATCTGGAATGGACTACTGTTCCTTTTCTCTATACACACACATTCACATTTCTGAATATAAAATTCTTACTCAGCTCAAATGTTACTTCCTTCTTATAGCAATTTCTAATCTTGCCTCCTTCTCCCACCCTAAGCAGAAGCTTTTTGTCCTCTCCCCGGACTTTTCTATCACTGATATCCTTCAAAGTTCTAAAATGGCTTTAAATGACTGCATTCTTAAATCGGTGATTCTCTATTCCCCTCATCCACCAACCCCTCTCAATAATTTCTGATATCATTGCTATTTGTGTGCTGCTTTTCTGTGTAAGCTCCTAGAGGGAGGATTCTGACTCTTAATACCTCATTTCTGATGCCTTAAGCACCCTAAGAGTGCATCCATTAATCGGATTCATAAGAACTTGTTTAGCATCAATGTTAGGCCCGAAGCTATATAAAATTTTGATTAAGTGAAACTACATTTCTAGATGTGACTGAGAGATTCCAGTGGGAAGGGGTCTTTTTAAACCTCTGCAACCTTTGGTCTGATAAAACACTCCTGTGTTTGCTCAAGGGCTGCTGACAAAAACTACTCCATGTTTTTTTTTTTTTTTTTGACACAAGAACAGTTTTATTGAAATCACTGAACACTTGTGCAGTACTCAATATCCGGATTTTGAGACGTTTTAGACAAAAATCTGTTTCCCTTTAAATGGATGAAGAAACCGGATCCTAGTTGGTGGAAGTTAATGCTTGTATCACACAGCTAAGGGGAGGTAGAATCCTAAAATTTGCTTCCAACTTCCACCCGTACCTGACCATGCCAGCTAAAGCGTCTATTTTTGTGTTGCCTAAGTTTAAGGACCATATAAGCTGGACTAACTTCACAACAATAATTTAAAAAATAGAGAAGGATCCCATATTACAGAAAATTTTAAATCGACTATTTTACCATTTATACAATGAAGAAAACTGACAATGCGGGGGGCAGTGGTCAGCCAACACGCAACACAATGTGTTAACAAACAGCCACAAGATTGACGGGCATCACTTATTTCTTTCCATGTTACATCTTGCCTTTTTTGGAGGGAGGAAGGAATAAAAAGGCAGATTGACTCAAACCTATTAAATATACCAATTAAGTTAATATTTGAGTGGAACATGTATTAATTATTCACATAACACTAGCTTTCTACTGCAGTTTAAGAATCCAGCAGATGATGCTAAGGTTTAAGCAAATCCTAGAAGTCATTGCACTGAATGGTTAACTACTCTATTATGAACTGGAAAATAATACTGGGTAATTAGTTCAAAGTATAAACTACAGATATAATATTAAAAAAACATAGGTAGTAGAAAACTTCTCTAACTTAAAAGTATAAATGGTTAAGTCAACAGTACCTACCTACAAATTTCACAAAATCAGAATAAACACTCAACTTTTAAGAGGGGCCATTTCAGTCCTGCCTTTACCACTTAATAGGAGAAAGATCTTATATAGGTGGGTCCTTTCATTCAAGGGTGATTTCAAAACCAACTTACAATGTTAATATTATATCTTGGATCCCTGCTAAGAAGACTCTTCAAGGATCTTTCATACTAACTTGAAGTTGAGGAACATACAATTTGAGAAACTAAATAAATGATACAGCCCCTCCTGCACACCCAGGTTACCTACAGTGAGCCTGGATCTGAACTTTAGTTCCTAGAGATCTCTCATCTCTTATCCTGAGATACTCAACCTGGGCTCTAGAAGAGGACACCAACCTGTGTTCTAGAGGGCCATGTATTTTTTTTTCTTTATTTCAAACTTCCAACCAGTTTCCCTCTAATTCATCTTCCTCTTGGATTATATCACTGATGACATATACTGATGACCTTTCATTTGTTTTATCTTATATGAAACAGAGTAAGAGGTTAAATGATCATTTACCATCAAACAGAAAGAAGCTTCTAACTTTGACCTCCCAAACTGCTACATAAGTATGAATTTTCCTCACCCTTGGGTAGAGGATTCCTGTTAAAGTGCAAATGTGCTGTCCCTCCCCGCAAAGTTTCAAGACCCTTTATTTGGCCCTTCATGTCTCTATACATAGCAAAACAAAGCAAAAATAAAATGAGGAGTGCACTAAATGCACAGCTTTTAAGAGTTGACTCATTGGAAAAGACTCTGATGCTGGGAGGGATTGGGGGCAGGAGGAGAAAGACGACAGAGGATGAGATGGCTGGATGGCATCACCGACTTGATGGACAAGAGTTTGGGTGAACTCCAGGAGTTGGTGATGGACAGGGAGGCCTGGCGTGCTGCGATTCATGGGGTCGTAAAGAGTCGGACATGACTGAACTGACTGACTGACTGACTGACGTAGGAGAGACTATGCTACAAATTGTCAACTGGTAAAACATATACAAAGGAAGTTTCCTAACTATAAGGAATCCTGTATGTAACTGGGTACTTTGTTTCAAGCAGTTAGGGAATTCAAAACTTAGCACTCAGAAAAGTTTATTTTTAAAAGTTTGGGGCTTCCCTGGTGGTAAACAATCCACCTGCCAATGCAAGGGACACAAGTTTGATCCCTGCTTCGGGAAGATTCCACATGCTGTGGAGCAACTAAGCCCACGCACCACAACTACTGAGCCTGTGCTCTAGAGACTGAGAGCCACAACTAACGAGCCCATGTGCCACAGTCACGGAAGCCCACGTGTCTTAGAGCCTGCGCTCCACAAGAGAAGCCACTGCAGTGAGAAGCCTGCCCACTGCAACTAGAGAGCAGCCCCATTCACCGCAACAACAAAGCCTGCCCAGCAACAAAGATACGGCACGGCCAAAAATAAGTAAATAAAATAAAATAAAAAGTTTGAGTCATGCTGAGCAGACTACAGCTGGTATTTTATGTGCTTTAATTTTGAAGTTTCTCATTTACAAGGAAGCATTCATATTTTCTCCAAAGAACATACAGAATTTTCGTTACTTTCAGTCACACGTCTAATTGGTTTTATTCTTGACACTCCAACCATAATTGCAACAGGAACACTGAGGATCGCAATGGGATATGAGTATTTCACCAGAGCATTTCATACTCACCAGATTATGCCATGGATGTACCTTATATTTGAGAATTCATTCTATAAATGTATCTTAGAGATTTCTAATTTTCATAATAAACTAAAGCTGCTTATTCACCTAAGAGAAAACAGCGAAGGAACATGTATAATCGTATTTGAATCAACAGCTACTATGCCTACTAAAATCTTCCCCTTGTTTCACATTGAAGACACCATCACTATATTTTTGCAACTAAAAGTTCTAAACGCAGATAATCTAAAACTAGTCATCTTACTTTCATGTCTTTCCCCAGAGTGGTTTAAAAGAAATGCTTCAGGAAACATTTACAACATTCAAATTTGTCAGATGCTGGAAACTCTGACAAAGTCCAATGTAGGCTGCTTCAAATTCCTTAAAAACTCAAAGAAACAACAGAATAGAAGGTCCAGTGTAACTGCATTAAATGTGTCGGTGGGAACTCAAAATAAGCATGACATGCTGCCCTAACTAATAAAAAAATTCTGGCATAAAACTCAGACAATTTGAGTGATCCTAGAAATCATTAAAATCTCTCACCATCTGTCTCTTCTAATTTCTCCATTCCTAACTTCTGTTCCATTTTTCTCAACGCAGCCCTGAAGAGCCTGCTTTGAAGGTTACAGCTCTTTCCCCACCCAAAGGTGGAAGCAGACTTCCCTGCTCCTAAAATAGCAATAAAAAATAACTCTTGTGATGGTTATAGAATCTCCTTTGGACTATACTCTGGTTAAATGTTTAAAGCTCAATTAAAATGCAAATTAACACTAGACAATGAAGCAATTATGGCTATAGCCTGACAAGGGAAAAAATCTGTTTCACCCAAAAATGGAAATTTGGGAAATAGTAATTAAATGCATAGTTATTTTGATTTGACAAAACTTTTAACGGCTTGTAAAGAAGTCAGGAAACCCCAGCTAAAACTGTGCCAGATAAGGGTTTCCAGTCTGGCCAAAAAAGAAAAATGCCACTTTGGAGACACCACAATTTGGGCAGTACATCTTTTAATTTCATGTCACAAAATTGATTTTTCCTGAATTGTTCGACTGGGTAGATTAATGTAGCAAAACTCTGAGTTCTTTGGCGAATGATGAGGATTAGCTGGCACAGTCATTTACTAATGTGGAAGAAATATATCTCCAGATGTTTAGAAATGATTGCTGAGTTACAAAGAGACTGGTATTTGCAATCTCATATGTGTGAGTAGGAGTGATGTCTACAAGCAGCTTTGGTAAAATGTATACATGCATATGAAGCATAGGCTTATTTCATGTGGCAAGCTTTTTTATCTGACAGTAGCAAATGGTGGAGGTGGGTAGAAGAAAATGAAATTACAATAATAGAAGACCAACAGCAATGAGAGCATAACAGAGAGCACAAGGCACCAAAGAGGAATCTTATGAGAAGCAGATGATTAACATCATAACAGAATGGAGACTGATTCACATTCTGAAGATCTCAGGGAGACAAAAAATATGAGGAAGGAAAAAAAGAAGTTAATGATTGGTGAAAATTAAGGAATGACACAAAAATAATAAATGACTGTGGAAGAGTCAATTATTAACAATTTGTTTATTAATATTAATTAATCAGTAGAATTAATAGAAAATTAGTAGAAAATCCCATGGATGGAGGAGCCTGGTGGGCTACAGTCCATGGGGTTGCACAGAGTCGGACACGACTGAACGACTTCACTTTCACTTTTCACTTTCATGCATTGGAGAAGGAAATGGCAACCCACTCCAGTGTTTTGCCTGGAGAATCCCAGGGACGGGGGAGCCTGGTGGGCTGCCGTCTTTGGGGTCGCACAGAGTTGGACACGACTGAAGCAATTTAGCAGCAGCAGCAGCAGCAGAATTAATAGAATTTATATCTGAGAAAAGCAATATGTTCATATTAAATAAGTAACGGAGGAGTATGGGGACACAGATGAAGCAAATGCACAATGATTTTTAAATCTTTCCTCTATGTGTTCATCGTTACAAAACGAAAGTTACAGTCCACTAGTACAAACAACAAATGGTAAGTACTGAAACAAGGAAAGAGGCCTGAGTATTTTCTAAAGAACAAAATGTTCTGCACTGTCCTGAAGGGACGTGAGGTAGCATCAGAAATTATTAGGATCCTGTTGCTGGGTCTCCTGTTGGTCCAAAGAGCAGCATCTTTAATGAGCAATGACCTGGACACAAACTTAACATCTTGATATGGCCACAAACCATCTTGACATTGCCAGCCTCCATTAGAGACTGATAATATTGGTTTCTGTCTTGGATATTTGCAGGGAAGTGGAAAACAAGTTAACCATCTGCCTTTCTTTAGCTGTAGCTTTAAAGCTGTGAAATTCCAAAAATAAAAGCTAACTATATGTCACAGATTAAATATCAAACTACTAATGATATCTACTATTCAGGTAATGTAAGTATAAGATTCCATTTTCCCATAGCATTCTTTGCACAAAATCATCAATATCAAAGGATATTGTTTGATCACAACAAAAGAATTTACTCCTCTGAATTAAAAATCAACAATATAATTAGGAGGTAAATGCCTAAACATCAAAATATCTGTTACAATATGATGGATAAGAGTAAAATCCTTATGAAAGATATAATGTTAATCATGAAGAAAATCCTAAAAAACAAAAGTAGGGAAGACAATTTTACATTTCAGTCTCATTAGCCATCTAAGACATGCAAACCAACACAATGACATTCCATCTGTAAATAGCAAAAATAAAAATTGCAACATGTAAGCCTGGCAAGTGAACGAGACAAGAATAATTGTATATCTATGATAGAATACAGTGAAACTGTCTTTTTAGAAAGCAGCTTAGGAAGAGTTTTTGACCTGGAAAGTATGCACACAAATGCTCCCTAAAAGAATTCTATATTATACAAAGAAATGTGCAACAATGAAACAACAGTTGTGTAAATTATGATATATCCATATTATAAAGCTTTTAGTTACACAGGAAAATGTCTATAATAAATTGCAGAATTCAACATTTTACATTAGTTATGATATCAAACTCTATGAGTTTGTGTGTTTGTGTGTGTGCGTGTGTATGTCTGAATTTATGTCCATTCCCACATATACACATAGAAAACTACATGATGAGAAAACTAACTCTAA
Organism: Bison bison bison; assembly: GCF_000754665.1. Taxonomy (NCBI): domain Eukaryota; kingdom Metazoa; phylum Chordata; class Mammalia; order Artiodactyla; family Bovidae; genus Bison; species Bison bison. The sequence goes on along the minus strand of NW_011494900.1, from coordinate 563,560 downwards.
AAGACACATTATTTTTTAATGAGAAAAACATAATTAATGGAATGAAATTTTCACTGTTTTCCAATAATGCTGTGCATCAACACCTAAGTATCTTTTTTTTTTGATGGCATTATATAATACAAATGTTTTACAGTCAATTGTGAAAAACAGCTATCACCCACATACTAAAAATCCACTGTTAAATTTTAATCTACTTGTAAAAGGTTGTTTCCATCCATCTAAAAGTGGCCTCAACCGCATTTTTCTCCACATCATCCTTTCTCAGTATTTTCAGATCTTTTAGGAACTTGAGGGGAAAAGTATGGGAAATATAGACATTTAACAGTTCCTGCAAAAAACCAAATACAAAACATCTCCATACTTACGGAGGATGGTAAAAGAGCACCTCAAAGCTTAGGGGGATATCTGTATATTAAAACACTTCTTTTCAACTATGGCAAAGCCTGCAGCTCTTAACCGTCAGCATGCAGAGTCACCTGGAGGGCTTGTAATAGACTGCTGGGCCTCACCCTCAGCTTCTGATTCAGCTTATCTGTTGGGGAAGAGAATGTTTTGGCACGGTTGGTCTCAGGGCCCTAGAAGCCCTGCTCTAACCATCTCCTTCTCTTCCCCTTGCCTTCTCACTCTGGATCTTGCCAAGATTCCTTTCCTTGGTGAACATCTTCAGGATTTGCCCCCATCTTCAATACTGTGCTTGTGCTTTTTTTATTCCCCACATTTCGCAATTTTACCAAGTGCAGTGCAGTGGTAGGAAAACTTCTTCTGGCCATAAGTTTGTTTTGCTGGGCTTCTTACAAACCTGATCATCTACACTCTTCAGCAAAATCACTCAATGTCCTTGTTTCTTCTCAATGTTGCTATTTCTTGGGCATTTGATGTTCATCTGTTTTTGACCTTAACGTGGGTGAAAGCGTCTCTAGACCACTTGCGTTCAGTGCTAACAGCAGAACCCACCGATTTCCTCACCTTCTCCCTCTCTACCAGTTTTCTAATGGGGTAGAAACCCAACCTGATTGCTGTCACTGTTGGTTACTCGACTAACTGTCAAGACTAGAGCTGGAGATAAGGAAATACTGAAAACTAAAATGGGCCGCTCAAACATTAACAAAGGAAGCAGCTGACAGTAAGAGCAACCTGCTTCCACCACCCCTCCCACCATCTTATGAGCCATAATATAGCCTATAAGCTATGCCCCAACTAGAATGTGTCCACAGCTGCTAGAGACAGTCACTCTGTTCTCATCCCAGCTCAGATAAGTTTCACCAAACGTACAGAATGCTGAATATGGGCTCTAATGCTGAGATTTTTACCTAGCCTAATCCCCAGGAAACAAAAGCTTGTGGCTCAGAATCATGTAGTGAAGCCAAAATAAATAAAACATAGACTTGACATGAACCATGCATCACCAGGAGCCTTTGCCTTGAGCCATAGTGGAGAACCCTTCACACCAGCCATGACAGCGCCAGACTGGCTCCTTCCTCACTCAATACTCTGTGACTTGTTCAGCTCTAAATGACTTCTGCAGTAACTCTGCTCCCATACTTTGAGCTTTAAAACTTGCTGTGCTGTGGTCTAGACTGCACTTCTGGTTCCAAAATGCAGAGATTCGTTAGATTCATCCCTTTGGAATTCACTTAATAAAAGATGCCATAAGCATTACTGATTAAGAAGCTTTACTTCAGCCTTTGTTTGATGATGTATATCATGGAAGTCTAAAGTTTCTTGATTATTTGGGGTAATCATTTTGCTGGTTATTGTGTCTTTTACTGGAGATCATTTTGCTGGTTATTGTGTCTTTCTCTTGGTTATGCTCATTTATAAGTGTATACATTTCTCTTTTTTTCCTATCAGGAAAACTGATGAACTATTTTCTAAGCTATTTCTGTTGAAGAGAGGTTAAAAAGATTCCTGAACACTGACTACCAGTTTACTTAAAATATTATGCAAACAGAAACAGAATAGCCCTACTCATTTTTATTGTGCAATTGTATGACAAAAGGTTTATTACCTTTATAAAAGGTAATAACAATTAAATTCAAATACAAGATGACAAAAGAATTCTCCAAAATAAAGGAAAAAATTATGATGTCAACATGTTGGAGGGTTATTAAGATTAAAATTATTACTTTAATTAAATAACATTTGATCCTACTTCTTTTCTAAGGCAATTTCCAACTTTGGAAAAATAACTCTGAGTAGTACTATCAAAATGATCTACAGAAAGATTTTTTAGTCTGTTAAAATAATATCTACCCCAAATCCTTAGTAGTTCAGAAATCCTGTAATCTGTAGAACTTTATCACATTCACAAGTTATTTTTCATTCTTTGATGCTACCTGCATTTCTTTATTTTTATATGCTGCCCTGGACAACTGTTTAAAGCATTTGAAAGGTAAACTCAGAGCCAGATGGCTGTTTCCACTTGATTTAAAATAATAAAATAAAAACTTGATCTATAAGTAAATAGGCACATTAATAAATATGCAGTGCACTGTCAAAATATTACATAATTTTGTTTCTTAGGCAAACAGGAATTTTTTAATGCTGTCAACATTTTCATCATTGTTTAAAGGTTAATCCAAGTTCTCAAAAGCTGAAATTTATTCACTCATAAATATATTTATAAGGGAAATTTGAAACAAAGGAAACAAGAATATACTTTATAAAATTAGAAGTATTTTCTAACTTTTGCAACTACTGTTATTAACATTTCTAAATGTTCAGGTAAGTTTAATTCAGGAAAATGCATAAACGCTAATAGTACAATTTTGGTAAATAGAGACTCCCAGGCAACACATACCCTTATGAAGATATAAAGCATTTCCATCACCTGGAAAGTTCTCTCATGTCTCTTTCTGGTCAGTTTTTCTTCACAGAGGCAATTTTCTTTTTTTTGTAAACTTGCATTAGTTTTGTTCTGTGCACACATGCTAAGTTGCTTCAGTCGTGTCTGACTCTTTGTGACCCTATGGATTATAACCTGCCAGGCTCTTCTGTCCATGGGATTCTCCAGGCAAGAATACTGGAGTGGGTTGCCATGCCCTTCTCCATGGGATCTTCCCTGCCCAGGGATTGAACCCACTGTTGTTATGTCTTCTGAACTGGCAGGCAGGTTCTTTACCATTAATGCCACCAATTTTGTTCTAGAACTTTCTATAAATGGAATTATATATGATGTATTCTTTTTATTTTGGTTCTTTTGTTTTGTGACAGTCATTCATGTTGTTGCATGGATCAGTAGTTCACTCATTTTTACTAAGGAACAGCATTCCATTGTATGACTATACCAACATTTGTTTATTCATTCTCATATTTATAAACATGTGAGGTGTCTCTGGTTTGGAGATACTGTGAATAGAGCTGCTATAAACATTCTAAACAAGTCTTCATGTGTATATAAATTTGTATTTCTTATGGGTAAATAACCACAGTAGAATTACTGGGCTAAAGGGTAGGTGTATTTGGCTTTTTTTAATTGCAAAATCCCTTTTCAAAGGTATTTATAACATTTAATATTCCTATCAGCAATCTATAAAAGTTCAGTGACTCCAATTCTCAGCAATATTTGGTGATGTCAATAGATTTCAATTTAGCCATTCTAGTGGGTACATAGTAATATCACACTGCGGTTGTAAATGCATTTCCCTGAAGACTAAAAATATCAAACATTCTTTACAAGTATTCATGCATGTATCTTTGCAAAGCATCCACTGAAGTACTTTGTCCATGTTTATTGATTTGTATTTTTCTTACTGAGTATGGGAGGTGTTTATATAATACTTACTAAAGTCCTTTGTTAGATAAGTTTTACAAATATTTGCATCCCATAACATTTACTTAATCATGTCTTCTGATGAGCAGTCTAACTTATAAACTTTTATTTTTCATCTTATAAAGAAATATTGGCCAACTACTGTCTTAGTTCAGGCTGCTGTAACAAAATATCACAGATTGGGTGGCTTTTAAACAATATAATGTATTTCTCACAGTTTCATAATCTGAGCGGTCCAAAATCAAGGTATCAGAAGAGTCAGTGTCTGGTAAGGTTCTGCTTCCTGTTCCATAAACAGCCATCTCTAGCAATATCCTTATGGAAACTTGATTTCCATGGGAAAAAAAATAATTCTCTACTTTAACTTCAGATGATAAACAAAAATTAATCCATAATGGATCACAGACAAGGTTAAAACTACAACACTACTAGAAGAAAACATAAGATAACATTTTTCAAGTTCATGGTTGTGATGGACTAGAAGTTTGAGTCCTCCCAAAATTCATATATTAAAATATAACTCCCAATGTGATGATATTAGGAGAAGCCTTTGGGAAGTAATTAGGTCACGAGGTTGGAGCCCTTCTAAGGGACTGAAGAGACCAGAATTCTCCCTTTCTGCCATATAAGGACATAGCAAGAGTGAATGTCTGGCAAAAAAGAAACACACTCACAGATACAGAAAACAAATTGTGGTTTCCAAAGGGGTGAGAGAAGAGGGGCAGGGACAAGTTAGGGGTATGGGATTGAGATACAAACTGCTATGTATGAAACAGATAAGCAACAAGGATATATCATATAGTACAGAGAATTATAACCATTATCTTATAGTAACTTATAATGGAGTATAATCTACAAAAATACTTAATCACTGTGCTATACATCTGAAAATAATATAATATTATAAATCATCTATCCTTCAATAAAAATTAAATTTTTTAAAATAAAGTAATAAAAGCTACAAGCATGGAGAAATAAGAATCATTGGAGAGTTTTCTAAGATTCACTATGAATAGAACTTGTTAACATAGATGGTAAAAATGTATTATGGAACTTTAAATGTGAGAAAAATAAGCAGTTAGATGGAAATAAATAAGTCTAGAAGCATATTATAGTGTCCATTTATATTTAAATCAGGTCATTGTCTCAACTTCATCACTAAAATGATGGTTTTAACTACTCAGTCTTCTGGGGAAATTACTTTCCATGAGATTGTACTCCCAATTGTGTAATAAAAATAGGGTTCCAATTACTGAAATACTCCTTATAATAAAATTTTTGGTATTATTCTATAAACAAAGGTCAGTAGGTTCACCTTCTTATAAGTCAAAGCATTTTTATTTATAGGAGAGAATATTTAAGCCACTTTAAATATCTATTTAAGGAGATGCCAACGTTAAAACATTGTGAAAATTTTAACACAATATAGCTTCAATGCAAGCTTAATTTGGCATATACAAAGAGGAAACAACTTCAAGATGTTCCAAGTGTGAAGCCCACCCCGGTTATAAATTACTCATTTTTATGGATGTGATTAACATGCTTCTAGCACATTCAACTCTAGAGTAGGATTTTCAGCTAGTTCAAATGTACATTCAAAATAATGTATTCCTAGAGTTTCTAGTTATTTTTGTACTTGAATTCTGGATAATCCCTCTACTTGAATAAAAACTGTGAATTCTTTATTTGGCCATGGTTTATATGTAGTCTGACAATTCTTTTCATCTCTCTTTAGATCAACTAACATCTATCAGTAAAATAAAAGCAAATTATAGGTAGAATCTCAAATAACTGACCAGGTACAGAAAATTCACTTGCATCAAGTATGTCGTTTTTCCCTAACATCTCCTGTTTACAGCTAACTTCCTGGCATTCAATTAATGTAAATGTGTTTACCTAAAAGATCAGAGAAGTTATTTACCTTTATAACCATTCAGAAGAGGAAAAATCTTTCTACTTGTTTCAAAATACGGTATAAACACATTCCTAAAGTAATTGTAAATAAATTTATTCCTCTGAAACTTGATTTTGAAAAATACACAACTGAAAATTACACATAGAGAATACATACATCATAACTATGGAAGAACAATGACTATATCTCGATACATAATTAGATCACTATTTTGAAAATGCAATTGCACACTCAAATAAACATTCACTAACTTCTATCACTTTTCCTCCCACTCCAATCTTTCAACATATTCCTGTGTTTTTCATGTCAATTTTAATTCCCATATCATTTTTTCCTCTATTAAGAAAAATTTGTTAAATGGTTTAATTTCTTTAACACATGCAACTCAATTATGTTTTCTTATTAATGTATATAACAGTGAGGCTGATTTCTGCAGATTATTTGACCTTTCATTTTCTACTTGTGTGACCCTTGCAAGTCTGCGGCATAAAGGAAATTCTTGTTTTCCAGTTACATCATCTATCACAATTTGGAAAATACAACAAACAGATGAAAGGCATTTGGAATATAATACGGTGGATTCAAACCCTGTGAAATTCTGTTACATTTTAACAGTAATTTTTGAGCTTTTAGGGTTCTCTCTTACCATTTTGAGCTATTCTTACTTTAAAAAAGAAAAGGAAGAACAGATCCTATTTTGAATTCATATTTTAATATTACACATAGAATTGTGTCTTAATTCCAAGCAGAGATAAAGGTTCAAAAATTAAATCATTAGTGTTCAATGTCTAAACAAAAGTAAAATACTGTTTTTTTCCTCAGCTTTCTGATAGGAGGTTCAAGTTCAAATAGTTTCTGGCTAGCACCCTTCAATGCTTATCACTAAAACCACTGAAGACAAATTTTAAAAGCAAACTAACAGAAAACCAATTCCATAATCTATAAGGAATAGATAGATGCTAACTTTGAAAACCCAAAAGGGAATTTAATGATACCATGCAATATTCAATTTTCACTTCAAGTCAGCAGGCTCAAAGACATAGAAAATTAAGAATACACCCTTCTTTTCTTTATAAGAGAGTTGTCCAGAGTTCTTGGCTTTAGGAATTATTCTTTGAGGCAAATACTCTTTCTCTCATCATCCTGTTATCCTTAAGAGAACAAAAAAAAAAAACAAAAAACCATACAGTAGGGGGAAGAGGCTGGTAGTATACATTCTAGAAAGATGAGCCTAAATAGGTAAAAACTTTGGTGGATGAAGTGGAAAGAACAGGTGAATAAGGCACAGAGGAATAACCCTGACTTGGGGGGAATTACAGATACCATGTATAATTTCTCCTTAGAGTATCAAACACATCACACTATGGGAGTTGAAAGAAGATCAATTTGCAACTGAAGGGAAGTACCTTAAAAACTGTCAGAGAATGCTAATGAAATAAAAACAATGCCTGTTAAACTATAAACTGAACATTGAAATTTTCATGACCATCACTGTAGAAAAGGTAGAAAAGAAGCTAAAACAAGGAAAATATGCTCAATCTGTGCATTCTTCAATGATACAGAAAAAAAAAAAAAGCATATAACAAGGGAGAGAACAATGCTCCAAAACTTCAGAACAAACTTCTAAAGTTTTCTTACTGGAAAAGCCAAAAGAAAATTTCAGAAAGAAATTAGCATCCTCAGAGAAGGGAGACTCATGGATCCAGAAAAAAAGATAAATGAGTAAAGACCTACTTTGAAATACAATCTCTGTTTTTCCACTTCTTCTCAATTGTCTTTTACTTTCTCCTTATCAGATCTTATGGGCTTTCCTGGTAGCTCAGATGGTAAAGTGTCTGCCTGCAATGTGGGAGACCTGGGTTCTATCCCTGGGTCAGGAAGATCCCCTGGAGAAAGAAATGGCAACCCAATCCAATACTCTTGCCTGGAAAATTCTATGGATGGAGGAGCCTAGTAGGCTACAATCCGTGGGATCGCAAAGAGTTGGACACGACTGACCAATTTCACTGGTTATCAGATCTTATAGAACAGTTATACAGGCCTTAAAATCACCATCTTCAGTGTCAATTATCTATTTTGAATTGATTTGTAATCTTTCTTTTTTAATATCCTTTTCTTTTTTCCTATCTAACTTTAAAATAATTGAGTAAAGACTTAAATTATCATTTTTTAACTAGTGAATAAAGAAAAAATCTGTAAGATTTCAAATAAGATTAAAAATCTTCACCTACAAAAGAAATCTAAAATATGCTGTTTCTGGTGACATCACCAATAAGGCTGAATAAGAGTTTTCTATTAATAACATCCTCCCTTAAAAGAACACCACTTTTGACAATAACCCAGGAATGAGAGAGCTCTTGTGGAAATCCAGGAGTTTGGTGGAATCAGGAAAATAATACACACACAAAATGAGAAGTTCAACAGAGATATGTAAATCACAAAAAGAACCAAATAAATTCTGGAGATGAATAATACAAAAAATGAAATGGAAAAAAAAAAAACCACAACAGACAATAGCAACAGTAGATTGGATCAAGCAGAATCTGTGAAGTAGAGACATCATTTAAATATCCTCGTAGCTTAGTTGGTAGAGAATCTGCCTGCAAAGCAGGAGACCCAGGTTCAATCCCTGGGTTGGGAGGATCCCCTGAAGAAGGAAATGGCAACCCATTCCAGTATTCTCGCCAGGAGAATCCCGTGGACAGAGGAGTCTGGCAGGCTACAGTCCACGGGGTCACAAGAGTCAGACATGACTTAGCATAAACTACCACCACCAGAGTCAAAAAAAGAAAAGGAAGAAAAAATATGAAAAAAGTAAATAAAGGCTATATGAGGCACAGAATACTATTGAGAAACAATCTATAGCTTATGAGAGTCCCAGCAGAACAAAAACAGCAGTGTTTATTTAAAGAATCAAAGGTTGAGAGCTTTTCAAAACTGAGAAGCTATTTGGACATACAAGTTCTTGGAGCTCATAAGTGTTCCTAAAATTTTAATTCAAAACAATCTTCTTCACGACATATTATAATAAATTGCCTAAAATCAAAGACAAAGAAAAACAAATTTAAAGCAGTGAGAGAAAAAAAGTATTCACATACAAGGGAGTCCTATAAGGCTACCAGCAGATTTCTCAGCAAACCAGGAAAAAGTGGGATAATATATTCAAATTGTTGAAAGATAAAACTACCAACCAAGGGTACTTTACCCAGCAAAGTTGCCCTTCAGACATGAAAGAGAGATAAAAACTTACCCAAACAAACTGAAGTTGAAGGAGTTCCTCACTGCTAGATCTGCCTTACAAAAAAGAGTAAGGAGTGCTTAAATGAGTTCTTTAGGCTGAAACTTTATTTTATTTTTTTTTTTCTGCCTTTATTACTTGCTACCAGTGGGGCCCTGCTTTAATTAGTTCCTCTCTGGATGATGAGGGAGGAGATCCTCTGACCTCCTTAGGGCTGTGAGGGTAGAACAGCTGGTCCCAAATCAGGCAAGATTCATCAGTTCATACTCAGACTAAGGAGTGGGAGTCTAGGCTGAAACTTTAAAATGTTATTAAGTAACAATAAATCTTCTGAAAATGTATGACACAATGATAAAAGTAAGTACAGTTGACCCTCGAACAATGTTGAGGGGATAACCATGTACAATTTATAATCTGGCCTCTAAATGATGTTTCTTGTTTGGCAGATTCAATGAACCAGGAATCGTATAGTGCTGTAGTATCTACTATTGAAAAATAGCCATGTATAAATGAACCCATGCAGTTCAAATTGTGTTGTTAGTCAACAGTATCTAGCCAAAATCAGAAACTATAATACTGTAATATAGGGCTGTATTAATTACTTAACTCTAGTATAAAAGTTTATTACATAAGTATTAAAAATAAGTATTGCTAAAATAACTTGTTAATGGATACGCAGAATAAAATGAGGTAAACTTTGACATCAAAAACAAAATGACGTGTGAGGAATAAATGTGTTGAGTTTTCATATTCAATCAAAGGTAAGTAGTTATCATTTTAAAACAGACTATTATATCTAGGTTTTATTTAAGCCTCATAAAGCACAAAGTAATTACCTACAGAAAATACACAAAATTAAAAGAGAAGGGAATCAATCATACAACTACGGAAAATCAACTTTTCACAAAGGAAGACAGCAAGAGACAAAGAAAAAGACAGGAAACTATAAAACAACTAGAAAACTATTAATAATGGCATTAGTCAATCTTTGCCAAACAATAATTAGTTCAAAAGTAAATGGATTAAATTCTGTTATCAAAAGGCACAGAATAGATGATTAGATTTTTTTTAAAAAAAGACTTAACTATGTGTTGCCTACTAGAGACTAATTTCAGTTTCAAGGACAAAAGTGAAATGACAGTAAGGCTCAAAGTGAAAGGATGGAAAAAGTTATTCCACGAAAAGGAAAACAAACAAACAAAAAAAATCAGCAGAGGTAACTATATTTGTATCAGACAAAAGAAACTTTATGGCCAAAACTGTAACAAGAGACAAAGGTCATTACATAATGATAAAGGGGTTGATTCATCAAGAGAATATAACAATTGTAAATCTATATGCACCCAAAATTGGAACATCCAAATGCATTAAGCAAATCTAACAGAACTGAAAGAAGAAATAGACAACAACACAGAGACAGCCCAGGGCTTCAATATCCCACTTTCAACAATGGATCGATCATCCAGACAGAAAATCAATGAGGAAACAGCAGACTGGAAAAACACTATAGGCCAAATGGACCCAGCAGACATATACGAAACATTCCATCCAAAAGCAGCAGAATGCACATTCTTCTCTTTTCTTCCTGGGGTCTCAGTTGTGATTTATTATCATGGCTCACAAGATACATTTCCTAAGAAGTTATACAATAATTGTCACAACACAGGATCTAGACTTCTCAACAGGATCTAGATTTTATCAAAGAGTCATAACTCTTTGCTGACTAGGAATAATAGTCTTATTGCGAACAAGATTTACAAGATTGTCCAATATTTGGTTACTATGTTTTTCATGAATTTAGAAACAAAAACAGTGTGTGCGACCCTCCAGGATCTGAAATGCAAATCTCAATATACTTTCCCATAATTACATCTAAAGGGGAAACTTTCTTCCAAAATTTAAGAAGCCAATTAGGTTTTATCAGATAATTTAAGGTCCAATTCCTCTCCCAACAAGTAACACACATATCCATTTTAAAGATGACTCCCCACTGCAATAATATTTCTGTAAGATTCCTTTCCCTTTACCTCTGAGAAGTTTCACATAGATCTGAAAATAAAGGAAAAATAAAATCATTTCCACAACAATTCTATAATTTAATTTTCAAAATGTTATTAGACAAGAGGTCAAATTCATTGCAATACCAACAAAAAATAGTTTCAACAAGCTAAAAGCAAATGACCATCCTATTTATTGCAAGGTTTTATTATTTATTTATATAATAGTTGTGCTAATTAACCTGAGTTATGAGAATCCTTTATAACATATACATATAAGATCATCACAAGGTACACTTTAAATATACTAGGATCTTTAAATTGTATTTCAATATAGCCAAAACAACAACAACAAAGATCGTATATTAGGGACAGATAAAAATATCAGAGCTATAAAACATAAAAATCAAGCAGGCCATCTATGGGCTTCCCTTGTGGCTCAGCTGGTAAAGAATCCACCTGCAATGTGAGAGACCTGGGTTCGCGACCTGGGTTAAATCCCTGGATTGGGAAGATCCCCTGGATAAGGGAAAGGCTACCCACTCCAGTATTCTGGCCTAGAGAAATCCATGGGCTGTAAAGTCCATGGGGTTGCAAAGGGTCGGACGTGACTGAACGACTTTCACTTCACTTCACTTCACTTCACTTCAGGCCATCTATTTGCTCACACAATGCACAAGTATGTGGATCACATACACAAAAACACAACAGAAATTAATATCAGAAGATAATCTTAAAATAAAAACATAGAAGGTAAATTTAAAATAAAATATTCCAAAATGGCACAGACTAAAGAAGAAATCAAAATTCCAATTACAAACTATTTTAACATTAAGAACATAAAACCTAATGATTGTGGCAAAAGATGGACTCAAAGGGGGAAAAAACATGATATTTAGGGTCTTTTTAAAAAATGAATTAAAATAAATGAACAATGTATTCAATTTGATAAACAGTTAGATTTCAATAAAATTCAATAAAATAACCATAAGAAAAGTAGCAATAATGAATCAATAAAAATAAACACAGAAGCAGATATTCATTTAATAAGCTAGAAAAAGATCAATAAAATAAAGCTAAGGAAAATCAGAAAAATGAATTAATAAAAATAAAAGAAAAAGGGACAATGAGATAAAAAACCATAAGATCATCTCAATATATGCAGAAAAGTATTTGTAAAAATTCAACACCCATTTATGATAAACTCTCAAAAAATTGGTATAGCAGAAACATGTCTCAAGATAATAAAGGCCTTATATGACAAACTCATATGACAGCTAACATTATACTCAGTGGTGAAAAAACAAAAAGCTATTCCACTAAAGTCAGGAATAAGACAAGAATATCCACTATTGCCATTCTTAATAGCATAGTATTGGAAGTCCTTGCCAGAGCAATTAGGTAAGAAAAAGAAATAAAAGGCATCCAAATTGAAAAGCAAGAAGTGAAAATGTCACTATTTGTGAATGACTTAATTTTATATAGAGAAGACTATAAAGATGCCACCAAAATAATATTAAAAATAACAAACACAGTAAAGTTGTAGGATACAAAATGAACATACAAAAATCTGTTGCATTTCTATACACTAACAATGAGGTAGAGAAATAGATATTAAGAAAATAATCCCATTTAATCACAATGAAAAGAATAAACTACCTAGAAATAAATTTAATTAAGGAGGTGGTAGACCTGTATTTTGAAATCTGTAAGACATTGTTGGAAGAACTGAAGAAGACACAAATAAATGGAAAGATATTCCGTACTCATGGATTGGAAGAATTAACTTTGCTAAAATGTCCATATTTCCTTTAAAAATCTACAGATTCAATGCAGTTTTCATTAAAATCCCAAGAATTCTTTTCACAGAAATAGAACAAAATATTCTAAAATTTATTTGGAACCATAAAAGATCCCAAATAGCAAAAGCAATCCTGTGGGGAAAAAAAAAACCTGGAGGTAGCATGTACTCTCATTTCAAACTATTTCACAAAGCCACAGCAATCAACACAGCATGGGACAGGTAAAAAGAAAAAAGCAGATACATAGATCAGTGCAACAGAATTGAAAGTCCAATATAAATTCACACATTATAAACAATTTATGACAAAGGAACAAAGAGCATACAATGGAGAAGTGATAGTCTCTTAAATGATGTTGGAAAAATTTAACAACCACATGCAAGAAAAGGAAACTACACAACTATCTTTCACCATCACAAAAATCAATTTAAAATGGATTAAAAACTTGAATGTAAGCTCTGAAACCATAATCCTAGGAAAACACATAGGCCATATGCTCTTTGACATGAGTGTTAGCAATATTTTACTAAGTATGTCTTCTTAGAAAAGAGAAACAAAAGAAAAATAAACAAATGGGATTATATCAAACTAAAGAGCTTTTGCACAACAAAGGAAACCACCCACAAAACAAAAAGACAACCTACAAAATGGTAGAAGATATCTACAAATAGTTATCTGATACAGATTAATATCCAATATATAAAGAATTCACAGAACTCAATAACAACAAACAAACAAACAACAAGAAGGAAAAAAAAAACCCAAACTCATTTAAAAATGGGCAGAGGAGTTGAAAAGACATTTTTCCAAAGAAGACATACAGATAGCTAACTGGTATATGAAAAGATTTCAACATTACTAATTATTATGTAAACGCAAATCAAAATCTCAATGAGCTATCACTTCACACCTATTAGAGTGGCTATTATCCAAAAGGCAAGAAATAACAAGTATTGGCTAAGACTTGGAGAAAAAGAAATCCTCAAGTGCTGTTGGTGGGAATGTAAGTTGATGTGCAGCCACTATGGAAAACAGTATGGAGAGTCCTCAAAAAATTAATAAGAGAACTATCATATGATCCAGGAATTCTACTTCTGGGTATTTATTCAAAAAATTTGAAAACACTAATTCGAAAAGACATATACACTGCTATGTTCATTGAAGCTTTATTTACAATAGCCAAGATAGAGAAGCAACCTAAGTGTCCATCAACAAATGAATGGATAAAGAAGATGTGGGGGGTGTGTGTGTGTGTGTGTGTGTGTGTATGAAATATATATATACATATATATATATACATATATATATATATATATGAAAGTGAAAGTCGCTCAGTCGTGTCTGACTCTGCGACCCCATAGACTATACAGTCCATGGAATTCTCCAGGCCAGAATACAGGAGTAGGTCAACTTTCTCTTCTCCAGGGGATCTTCCTAACCCAGGGATCAAACCCAGGTTTCCCACATTGTGGGTGGATTTTTTACCAGCTGAGCCACAAGGGAAGCCCAAGAATACTGGAGTGGGTAGCCTATCCCTTCTCCAGCGCATCTTCCTGACCCAGGAATTGAACTGGGGTCTCCTGCGTTGCAGGCAGATTCTTTACCAACTGAGCTATCAGAGAAGCCCATAATATATACATACACATAAAAAGTTTTTAGGAAATCTATCTTTAAAAAAGGAAAAGGGTATAGGCTATTTAAGAGCCAAATTATTTTAAAATTATACTACATCTCAAAACAAACATGGAAGGTGGCCATATCCATTTTACCTGTATATTTTAAACCTGAAAGCAAATCTGACAATGATAGTTTTTTAAAAGACATACTTATCTTACTTGTATTAAAATGAAGATACAAGTAAAGTATTTGGGGGCTTTCCTGGTAGCTGATAGGGCTTCCCTGGTGGCTCAGATGGTAAGGAATTCACCTGCAATGTGAGAGACCTGGGTTCGATCCCTGGGTTGGTAATATCCCTTGGAGGAGGGCATGGTAACCCACTCCAGTATTTCTGCCTGGAGAATCCCTACAGACAGAGGAGCCCGGTGGGCTACAGTCCATGGGGTAGCAAAAAGTTGGACACAACTGAGCAACTAAGCACACTGGTAGCTCAGATGGTAAAGAATCTGCCTGCAATGCAGGAGACCCAGATTCAAGTCCTGGGTTGGGAAGATCCCCTGGAGAGGGGAATGGCAACCCACTGCAGTATTCTTGCCTGGAGAATTCCATGGACAGAGGAGCCTGGCAGGCGACAGTTCATGGGGTTGCAAAGAGTCGGACACAACTGAGTGACTAACACTTTCACATAAGTAAAATATTTACATAAAATGAAATTAAAAGAAACTGACAAGTTTACAACTAAGTAAGAGATACAAATTCTTAAAACAATAAGACAAAGCCAGAATTATTTTTCATAGTCACTCTTTTTCTTAAAATATCAAAGGAAAAACAGATAACGGGAGTTACGCCATTCTAGATAATATAGACTATTAGAAACCATAACAATTAAAACACGATACCAGCTTCAGACAAGAAAGACAAAT
Organism: Bison bison bison; assembly: GCF_000754665.1. Lineage (NCBI taxonomy): Eukaryota > Metazoa > Chordata > Mammalia > Artiodactyla > Bovidae > Bison > Bison bison. The sequence goes on along the minus strand of NW_011494900.1, from coordinate 548,296 downwards.
GATTGCAAGAAAAAGATTAGCTGCCAAAGATTCATATGCTAAATATGTATGGTACAAAATTTCAGTATAAGAAAATGCGACATTTCAAATCACTGAAGAATGTGAAGATAAATAAATCACAACAAGCTATGAAGAAAACTGGCATGTACATGCCCAGAAAATACTCAAGTCACAAAGGGAGAGGCTAAGGGCCAGAGGCTAAACTCCAAATTCAGCAAGACAAACCATTTGAAATTAAGCAGCTCATCAATCATGCTACTGGAACTATGGATGTGCATCAGCTTTGTCTGCATTTACTAGTCCATCATTTTCCTTCCTCCTCATCCTTCATTTGCCACTGTCTCAGCATCACACTGGGCTTCCTCGATGGCTCAGATGGTAAAAGAATCTGATTGCAATGCAGGAGACCTGGGTTCAATCCCTGGGTCAGTAAGATCCCCCAAAGAAAGGAATGGCTACCCACTCCAGTATTCTTGCCTGGAAAATTCCATGGACAGAGGAGCCCAGCAGGCTACAATCCATGGGGTCACACAGAGTTGGACACAACTGAACAACTAACACTTTCACTATTTTCAGGATCACACGAGCTTTGGTTCAGTTCAGTCGCTCAGTCGTGTCCAACTCTCTGAGACCCCACGGACTGCAGCATGCCAGGCCTCCCTGTCCATCACCAATTACCAGAGCTTGCTCAAACTCATGTCCATAGAGTTGGTGATGCCATCCAACCATCTCCCGCTCTATCGCCCCCTTCTTCTCCTGCCTTCAATCTTGCCTAGTATCAGGGTCTTTTCCAATGAGTCAGAGGGTGGGATGAATTCAGAAAGTAGCATTGACATATATACACTATCATGGGTAAAATAGCTAGCTAGTGGGAAGCTGCTATGTTGCATGGGGGGAGCTCAGCTTGGTGTTCTCTGACAAGCTAGAGGGGTGGGATGAGGGGCTGGAAGGGGGCTCAATAGGAACATGATATACATATAATAATGGCTGATTTGCACTGCAGAAACCAATACAACATTGTGACGCAATTATTCTCCAATTAAAATAACAATGAAAAATTTTTAAAAAGAAAAAACAATCCCACAATGTCCCCACAAATTATGCCCCCTAAATTAACCAAAATGATATAGCAAGGAGAAATTTTAAAAACCTTTTTGTACAAAGGCCATTTCTTATTTTCATGACACTTAAAAAGAGAGATGTTTCTATTCTATTTATGTAGAACAGGAATATTTAATCTCATAAAATGCTATTGAGGAAAAGAGAATATAAATTTTGCCTTGACATATGAGAAGCACTTTTATATCCAAAAGCCTGGTAAATGCCAAATTCTAACATGTTTGACTTTCCAACTAACCTTCTTTTTTTCAATATATTCTATAACATAACCTTTTGTAAGACTGAATTTAAATTACTTTTATTTTGAGAAGTGTCCAACATTCCTTGTTGAATTCCATGGTACCAAATATCCAGGTGAGGAGGTTTCTAAACTATCCTATCACACACTTTTCTGGGCTGTTTTTAACTTTGCTGTAGACATTTAACGATAGCCTAATTTTCTAAAAATAATAACAACTCTTTGGTAACTGGTCACAAAACTAATGTCATTATAAGATTGCCAACCCACCATATAAATAGAAAAGTCAGAAACCCCACAAAGGCTTGAGTTTCTAAATGATGCCATAGAGGCCAAGACGTGTTCAAAGTGCAGTTTAGGATATTCTCCAATGAATGTTACCCCCTAACTCAGCACGGTTCATATTTATGGTATTATGGAAAAAGCCAAAGAAGAAAATTTCATCTGTAGTCTTTACAATCATTTTTCTCCCGGATACCCAAAGAGCATTCAGTCAGTAAAACAAATGCCCTGTTGCAGAGCACAGGGGTTCAAAATTGAAAATTCCCCTAGATTCTCAATGTTCTTCCTAGGTAACAAAGATACCCCACCACCATCACCATTTGCCCTCAATATTCTACTGTTCTTCCTCTCAATGATGTATCTATGGTTAAACTCTTCCCTGAAAAATAATAACTTGCAGATAATAACCAAGTAGGATATAGTTATTTATGTTGTTTCTGTGTTTCTGTCTTCATATATATTATAAACATGTTGAGATCTGAAAGTATATGGCTTTCTGCCTAGATACTCTCTGTTTTGTTTATTTTAAAGTGCCTCTTGAAAATCTGTTAGTATCACTTAAATCTTATTGGGGAGAACCAAGAAAAAAAGACACTAAGACATAAATCAGTGTTTGTGTATTAGTGTCTATGTTTATGCACAAATGTTTTTGCCCCTCCTCTGGCATCTTTCTCCTTAGAGACAACCTAGTGACAAGAAGAAACAGGAATCGTAACAGGAAACTAAATTTGAATTATAATTTTAATGAATTCTGTTTTCTACAATGTCAACACCCAAGAGCAACCACATTTGTAGAAAAATGGAAGTGTGGTAGTCACTGTTCATGAGTCTAGCCATAAACCACTGAACAAAAAAAAATCCTGTACCCTGAAACCTTGTCATTACAAACTCAATTTAGGAAAAAAAAATATTTGAAATAGGTAAGCACACTGGTAGACTATACAGAGAGATCCATAGGTTTTCTCTCTTCTTGGAATTTAGACATAGATTGTTTTTAATAAATTCTTTCCTCCGATAAGAATGAGCAGTTGCCTTCGGTCATAATATTTCTCAGTAGAGAATAGTGAAAGCACAACTACTGCAAAAGAAAAGAAAAAGAAAGAAAAGATACATTATTTCTCTCTTCAAGGGTCACTAATGTAGACATCTGGGACTCAGGCCACTGGATATGTTGAAATGGCAAGACATCAATAGTTTCTTATCTAATTGATGTGACAATGTACGGTGACAACTTTTAGTTCCACAAAGCAATGCTAACTCACTTACATATCATTTAAGCATGTTCATTACTGGCTAGATTATTGAATGCAACACTTTAATCACTACGTAAGACCAGTGGAATGGGTAGCATTGCAATAAAAAGATTTTAAATACAGAAACTCTTGGTGTATTTTCCTCATTTAAATTCAAAATCTAACACAAATGTAATAATATTTGAAAACATTTCTTTCTTCTCCATGAGTTTAAACTTCATAGAAATGAACTGGTTAATTTGTGTGTACATGTACTTTTTTTCTTCGTTGAGAAGTAGGTAAGAATAATCTATAACCACAAATGCTTGATACAGCTGCCTGATAGAAACAGCATCCTAGCAACCCCTTTCATCCTTCAAATGACCTTCTTTGTGGGATTCCATTATCTGCCTCTCAATGGGAAGTCTTCCCAATATTGGCCATCTCTTTGGCCTTATAGTTATGAAATCGAATAAAATAATCCCACTTTACCAGCATTTGGGGGGATCCCATCCAGAGAATTTTCATTCCAATCCCAAAGAAAGGCAATGCCAAAGATTGCTCAACTACTGCACAATGGCACTCACCTCACACACTAGTAAAGTAATGCTCAAAATTCTCCGAGCCAGGCTTCAGCAATATGTGAACCGCAAACTTCCAGATGTTCAAGCTGGATTTAGAAAAGGTAGAGGAACCAGAGATCAGATTGCCAACATCCGCTGGATCACTGAAAAAGCAAGAGAGTTCCAGAAAAACATCTGTTTCTGCCTTATTGACTATGCCAAAGCCTTTGACTGTGTGGATCACAATAAACTGTGGAAAATTCTCATAGAGATGGGAATACCAGACCACCTGACCTGCCTCTTGAGAAATCTGTATGCAGGTCAGGAAGCACCAGTTAGAACTGGACATGGAACAACAGACTGGTTCCAAATAGGAAAAGGGGTACATCAAGGTTGTATATTGTCATCCTGCTTATTTAACTTATATACAGAGTATATCATGAGAAATGCTGGGCTGGATGAAGCACAAGCTGGAATCAAGATTGCTGGGAGAAATACCAATAACCTCAGATATGCAGATGACACCACCCTTATGGCAGAAAGTGAAGAAGAACTAAAGAGCCTCTTGATGAAAATGAAAGAGAGAGTGAAAAAGTTGGCTTAAAGCTCAACATTCAGAAAAGTAAGATCATGGCATCTGGTCCCATCACTTCATGTCAAATAGATGGGGAAACAGTAGTTAACAGTAGCTGACTTTATTTTGGGGGGCTCCAAAATCACTTCAGATGGTGACTGCAGACATGAAATTAAAAAACGCTTACTCCTTGGAAGGTAAGTTATGACCAACCTAGACAGCATATTCAAAAGCAGAGACATTGCCAACAAAGGTCCGTCTAGTCAAGGCTATGGTTTTTCCACTGGTCATGTATGGGTGTGAGAGTTGGACTATAAAGAAAGCTGAATG
>NW_011494900.1:467755-543858 GCF_000754665.1 Bison bison bison | reverse complement strand
CGCTTACTCCTTGGAAGGTAAGTTATGACCAACCTAGACAGCATATTCAAAAGCAGAGACATTGCCAACAAAGGTCCGTCTAGTCAAGGCTATGGTTTTTCCACTGGTCATGTATGGGTATGAGAGTTGGACTATAAAGAAAGCTGAATGCCAAAGAATTGATGCTTTTGAACTGTGGTGTTGGAGAAGACTCTTGAGAGTCCCTTGGACTGCAAGGAGATCCACCAAGTCCATCCTAAAGGAGATTAGTCCTGAGTGTTCATTGGAAGGACTGATGTTGAAGCTGAAACTGCAATACTTTGGCCACCTTATGCGAAGAGCTGACTCATTGGAAAAGACCCTGATGCTGGGAAAGATTGAGGGCAGGAGAAGGGGATGACAGAGGATGAGATGGTTGGATGACATCACCGACTCAATGGACATGAGTTTGGGTAAACTCTGGGAGTTGGTTATGGACAGGGAGGCCTGGCGTGCTGCTGTCCATGGGGTCGCAAAGAGTTGGATATGACTGAGCAACTGAACTGAACTGAACATCCAGAGAATTCCATTTTACTGTGAACATCTCATTTTGAGAAGAAAAATAAAAACCAAGAATGTTTGCTAAAAAATAATGGCCAGGTGGTAGAAGATTTGGGAACAATCACATATGACTGATTCCTGGTAGAACTGATCAGGTATCTCCCCTGAGGGAGAAAGTCTAAAGAGTCTATGACTGAGGAAGAGGGAGTGAAATTTCTTCTAGGATGCTCCAATGGGCACATAGCAGAGACTGGTTAGGTGCTAAACAAACCTACATCTTCTCAGGCACACAGCTCAACTATGGGCACACCTCATTTTATTGTGTTTCTCAGGTACTGTATTTTTTCAAATAGAAGGCTTGTGTCAATGCTGTGTCAAACAAGTCTATTGGTGCCATTTTCCCAAGATAATTGGCTCACTTCCTGTCTCTATGTCACCTTTTGGCAATTCTTACAATATTTCAAACTTTTTCATTACTATTACATTTGTTATAGTGATTTCTGATCAATGACCTTTGATATTACTCTTGTAATTATTTTGAGGTCCCTTGAACTTCACCCACATAAGACAGTGAACTTAATCTATAAATGTTGCATGCATTCCAACTCCATTGACTGGCCGCACCCCTGGATCTCTCCTTCTTCCCAGGCCTCCCTATTGAGAGACACAATATTGAAATTGGGCCAGTTAATAACCCTACAGTGGTCTAAGTGTTCAAGTGAAAGGAAGAGTTGCACATCTTTCTCTTTAAATCAAAAGCTTAGAAATGACTGAGTTCAGGGAGGAAGCTGGGTGGAAAGCTGAAATAGGCTGAAAAGGCTAGAGGTTTTGAGGCAAACATAAGCTATGAATGCAAAGGAAAAGTTCTGGAAGGAAATTAAAACTGCTACTCCAGTGAACACACCAATAATAAGAAAGTAAAACAGACTTATTGGTGATATGGAGAAAGTTTTAGTGGCTTGGGCAGAAAACGAAATCAGCCAAAACATTCCCTCAAACTGAAGTCCAATCTAGAGCAAGGCCCTAACTCTCTTTAATTCCATGAAGGCTGAGAGAGGTGACGAAGCTGAAGAAGAAAATTTTCAAGCTGGCAGAGGCTGGTTCACAGCATTTCAGAAAGAAGCTATCTACATAACAGAAAAGTGCCAGGTGAAGCAGCAAGTGATGTAGAAGCAGCAGCAAGTAGTCCAGATCTAGCTAAGATAATGGATACAGGTGGCTACACTAAAGAACAGATTTTATTAGAAGATGCCATCTAGGCCTTTCGTAGCTAGAGAGGAGAAATCAATGCCTGGCTACAAAGCTACAAAGGATAAGTTGACTCTCTTGTTAGGGGTTAATACAGCTGGTGACTTTAAGTTGAAGTCAATACTCATTTACCATTCTGCAAATCCTAGGCCTCTTTAGAATTATGCTAAATCTACTCTTTGCTCTATAAATGGAACTACAAAGCCTGGATGACAGCCTATCTGTTGAAAAAGTGATTTACTGAATATTATAAGCCTACTGCTGAGACTCACTGCTCAGGAAAAAAAAAAAAGACTTCTCTCAAAATATTACTGCTCACTCACAAAGCTCCTTGTCACCCAAGAGCTCTGATGGAGATGTATAACAAGATTAATGTTGTTTTTTGGCCTGCAAATACAACATTCATTCTGTGGCCCATGGATCAAGGAGAAATTTTCATTTCAGGTCTTATTTAAGAAAACCTTTTTGTGAGGCCATAACTGCCACAGATAGTGATTCCTTTGACGTATGTGGACAAATTAAATACAAAACCTCCTGGAAAGGATTCACCATTCTAGATGCCAGTAAAAACATTTCATCATTCATGGGAAGAGGTAAAATATCAATATTAACAGGAGTTTGGAAGAAGCTGATCTCAACCTTATGTGATGACTTAGGAGGGTTCAAGACTTCAGTGAAGGAGGTAACTACAGATGTGGTGAAAACATCAAAAGAACTAGAGTTAGAAGTGGACCCTAAAGATGTGACTAAATTTCACAATCTCATGATAGAACTTTAACAGATGAGGAACTGCTTCTTATCAATCAGCAAAGAAACTGGTTTCTTGAGATATAATCTACTACTGGTAGAGATTGTTGAAATTATAACAAAGGATTTAGGATGTTAAATACATTTGGTTGATAAAGCCACAGCAGGGTTTGAGAGGATTCACACCAAAAGGTGAAATGCTATCAAACAGTATTACATGCTACATAGAAAACTTTTGTGAAGGGAAGTGTCAATCATTGTGAAAACTTTGTTGTCTTATTTTAAAGAATTGGCACAGCCACTTCAACCTTGAGCAACCACCACCCTCATCAATCAGTAGCCATCAACACTGAGGCAAGACCCTCCATCAGCAAAAAGATTATGATTCACTGAAGGCTCAGATGTCGACAAAAAGGTATTTTTTTCATTGGGACTTCTCAGGTGGCAGTAGTGGTAAAGAACCTGCCTACAAATGCAGGAGACTTGAGAGACACAGGTTCAATCCCTGGGTCAGGAAGATCCCCTGGGGAAGGAAATGGCAACCCGCTCCAGTATTTGTGCCTGGGAAATCCCAAGAACAGACAAGCCTGGCAGGCTATAGAGTTGGGGTCTCGAAGAGTTGGACATGACTGAAGTGACTTAGCACACACGCATGCATTTTTTAAATTAAGATGTATACATTAGGGGTTGACACAGTTAATAGATAATATAAATAAAACCATAATATGCATTGAGAAACAAAAAACGTATGTGACTCACTTTATTGCAATACTTGCTTTACTGTCATGGTCTGGAACCAAACCCACAATATCTCCTGGGATGCCTGTACACTTCCCAGCCACTACTGCAGTTACACTGGGCAGTGTGATTGACTTCTGATCAGTGCTACGGGACAGAAGGGATACATGTCACTCTCAGGATGGCCCTTAAAATCTCCCACGTGATTCTCCATGGGAATCTCCTGAGAGTGCTTGTGCATTCAGTTCAGTTCAGTTCAGTTCAGTCGCTCAGTTGTGTCCGACTCTTTGTGACCCCATGAATCGCAGCACACCAGGCCTCCCTGTCCATCACCAACTCCCGGAGTTCACCCAAACTCTTGTCCATCGAGTCGGTGATGCCATCCAGCCATCTCATCCTCTGTCGTCCCCTTCTCCTCCTGCCCCCCAATCCCTCCCAGCATCAGAATTTTTTCCAATGAGTCAACTCTTCACAAGCAGTTAATAGATCTGAGCCTTACTCTAGCTAAATCTCTGATATCCTTATTCCCAAATCTTCCTTTATGAGATCTTTCTGCTATCTCATCCTTCTCTTACTCTGAGCTCTTACCCATCTCCTAAAACACCTGAATTAATGAAGTTACTGAAGGTCTCTTTTGTAACTTTTGTATGAATACTTTCCCTCCCCAGCCAAACAAGAATTGTTCAAGAGGGGAAAAAATTCCTTTTGTATATGCTCCTGTGCTCCCACCAACATATGTGGTCATGTACTCTACACAGAAGAAGTGAAAAGTTTCACACTTAGGCAATTTCTCTTAGCCAACTGAGGCTAACTCATTAAAAGGGAGCATTTCTAGTGATTAGAGACACATTTCTAATCTCCAGGTGTTTGTCCCTTGTATTCCTCAGCCAAAAACTATGTAGAAAAGGAGGCTCTATTTGCTTAGTTTCACATTCATAGAAACATCTGTTCATCTTCTTGAAAGGATAGGGAAATTGCAAAGACCTAACTTCTCCTTGATCTGGAGAAGGCGATGGCATCCCACTCCAGTACTCTTGCCTGGAAAATCTCATGGACAGAAAAGCCTGGTAGGCTACAGTCCATGGGGTAGCGAAGAGTCGGACACAACTGAGCGACCTCACTTTCACTTTTCACTTTCATGCATTGGAGAAGGAAATGGCAACCCACTCCAGTGTTCTTGACTGGAGAATCCCAGGGACAGCGGAGCCTGGTGGGCTGCCATCTATGGGGTCGCACAGAGTCAGACACGACTGAAGCGTCTTAGCAGCAGCAGCAGCAGCATCCTTGATCAACAGCAAAAATAAAAATCCAGCCACCTTAGTGCACAGTTTTATGCAAACCCTGATATCCTTTTAAAATAATCTCATGTTTAATTCAACCAAGGCCTCAATGCTTAAATAAGATAAATTGGTCAATTTTTCTCATGTGAAAAAGAAACTTTTTCCCTTCATCTGATTCATTTAATAAGTATACACACATTCAGAGATCCTTTAAAATTTAGATTTTTATGTTCAAATGAGTATTTTCCTTCCAGTCTCCCAAAACAGTCTGAAAATCAATCACTTTTAAAAAATCCTTCCCACCTTTCTCAAATACTTTCCTCTTACTTATATAGATGTTGTTAGCATGGATTTTTCACAAAACATGGATATAGCATGGATTTTTTACTTAACAGCATAAGATGAATATTCCTAAGTTTCTGGAGAATGAACCCTTGATATTGACCAGGAATCTCATTACTTACTCAAAACAACTCCCACACACTCTTTACCACAACTACCATATTTCAAGTTCTCTCAACCCACTCCAGTACTCTTGCCTGGAAAATCCCATGGACAAAGGAGCCTGGTAGGCTTCAGTCCATGGGGTCGCGAAGAGTCAGACACGACTGAGCAACTTCACTTTTACTTTTCACTTTCAGGCACTGGAGAAGGAAATGGCAACTCACTCCAGTGTTCTTGCCTGGAGAATCCCAGGGACGGGGGAGCCTGGTGGGCTGCCGTCTATGGGGTCACACAGAGTCGGACACGACTGAAGTGACTTAGCAGCAGCAGCAGCCCTCCTCAACCTCCCTGTTCCCTCATAGACAAAGTTACTGTGCTGTGCTTTACAGGAAAACAAAAATCCTAAGTGGGGAACTCCTTTATCCTCTTCATACCAAGCATGCAAACACAGGCATCTCTGAAAATCCTTTCCTGCCTACTCCCCTTCTCCCATGATCCTTTTTCTCATCTAAATGGCTGCCACTCCCTATCAATTAAATATTCACCAATGACTTTTAAACATATTCAAGTCTCTCTCATCTCATACAAAAAAACCTTTCCCCAAAACTACATATTTTATTTGCTAGTCTCTTTCTATAAGACTTGTCTATTTTGATTGAGGCCAGTTTCACAGCCCTAACTCACTCTTCAGCCTGCTCTTATCTTTTTCCATATCCTTCACAAAAAAAATAACTCTTGCTAAGATTACCAATGAATATCATGTCAATAACTCCAAAGGACTTTTTAAAATCCATATTAAAATCCATTTACATTGCTGGTCACTCTATCTTCAGCAAAGTATATCTTCCTTTTGTTTTCATGATGCTAGTGGTTTCACTCCCATCTTTTGTGATACTCTTACATCCTCTGTAAGTTGATCTTCCTTCAAACAACTGTGAAATTAAGTTCTTCAAGGCATGGTTCAAGGCTCTGCTTTCTTATCACTCCTTAGTAATTCCCTAAACAATGGCACCCATGGTCATGATGTCATTACCATTTCCATACTTATAATACACAAAGATATATTTTCAGCCCTGGCCTCTCCTCTAGGCTTCAAAATAATAGGCTTAAATGTCAATTTGTTGTTTCTGCTTATCTCTCTCAAAGCAACCCCAAACCCAACATGTTCAAAATTAAACTTGAAATCTGCCTCCCAAATCGGATCTGCTTGCAGGGTCTCTATCACAGTGAATGCTGCCATCAGTTATCCAACTTCCTTTTCTTCTCCTGACCCCATATTCAGTCCATTGCTGATTTTTACCTCATAACCACTTCTGAAACCCCTTCTCCACACTCCATCTTCACATCATCACTTAATCCACACTCTGTCCTATCTGGCCTTGAAAGCTCTACAGTTTCCTGCTGGTCTTCCCCAAACACACCTTGGCTGTCTGCCAATCCTGTCTGCATTGAGATGAAAAGAGCTGTTTAGATCACAAATCTGACTTTGTCATTCATATATTTTCAGTGACTTTCCTTTGCCTCTAGGAAGGATTTAAAGATACTTTTTAGGACCCAAAGACTTTGCTTGTCTGGCCTCTTACTGTTTCTCAGGCCTCATCTAGAATCTTACTTCCATGGGCTCTTTCCCTCCTCTTCTCCCTTGAGATCACTCTGACCTTCCCTTCAGTTCCTGGAATTTCAATGACCTGATCTGATGCCAGGGTTTTGCCTCAACCACCCCAACATTTACCCGATTAATGCCTAGGTACTCTTCAGCTCTCCTCTCTAAGGGACCACATCCCTGATAAAAACAAACTCTCCTATTATTCTCTCCAACATCAGGGTCTTTTCCAATGAGTCAGCTATTCACCGACCCTAGTGCTGGCAAAGACTGAAGGCAAAAGGAGAAGAGGATAGCAGAGGATGAGCGGGTTGGATGGCATCACTGATGCAATGGACATGAACTTGGACAAACTCCAGGAGACGGTGAGGGACAGGGAGGCGTGGCATGGTGCAGACCATGGGCTTGCAAAGAGTCAGACACAACTTAGCAACTTAACAACAACAATTATTCTCTCCAGGAATATCATGTACCTGATTTCATGGTGCATGTTCCAATTTTCTATCACAATGGATGGTTAGCCTCACATTTAATCATTTTTTACAGTATTCCTAATTTCTATCACAATTAAATGGGAGCATCTCCACTATAGGAATCATGTTCATTAATTTTTATCTGCAGGATCCAGCACAGTACCTAAGAGATGGCAGGTACTCAAAAAATGTCTATTGAAAGAATAGAAGAAATATTAACCCAGGCTCAAAAATGCTATATTACATAAAGAAAGAACCAATGTGTAGGTTATGGAATTAGATGCATAAGCTCAAATTCTGGCTTACTAATTGTGTGATCATGGAAAAACTAGTTTCACTAATGAGAATGAGATAATACCCAACCTCATAAGGTAAAATTATTTTTATGATCAATTTCAATTAGAGTTTTGCAATTCTAATACCTTAGGGTGCACCTAAGGTATATTCATGGAGATTATTATTTTCAAACAAATAAACAATTTACACTGCTCTGAGACTCTGTACACAAAGACAGAGTATATCATGGTCCTTTCACATAGCTCTACCTGCCAATATCCCTGTCAGGGAACAATGTGACCTACAGCATGAGTGATAGGACTCATGCTCCACAACAAGACAACCAGCAGGACTCCCTGAGACAACCTGGGATGTTATCAGGTAAGTGACCTTCTCCTGAGGAAGTTAACTGAAACTAACATCCAATCTAGCTTAATCCACTATTTAACAACCAGCTGCCAAGAGACATTCATACCAATTGCCCTAACAGTCAACTCTCAAAGTTTCCCAGTCTTTTCAATAAATGGTGCTGGGGAAAACTGAAAAGCTATATGTAAAAGAATGAAATTAGAACACTCCATAACACCATACACAAAAATAAACTCAAAATGGACCAAAGACCTAAATGTAAGGCTAGACACTTAAGAGACATAAAACTCTTAGAGGCAAACAGGGGCAGAACACTCTTTGACATAAACCACAGCAAGATCTTTTTTGACCCACCTCCTGCAGTAATGAAAATACAAACAAAAATAAACAAATGGGACCTAATTAAACTTAAAAGCCTTTGCCCAGCGAAGGAAACCATAAACAAGATGAAAAGACAACCCTCAGAATCAGAGAAAATATTTGCAAATGAAGCAACTGACAAGGGATTAATCTCCAAAACATACAAACAGCTCATGCAGCTCCATATCAAAAAGACAAGCAACCCAATCAAAAAAAAAAAAAAAAATGGGCAGAAGACCTAAATAGAAATTTCTCCAAAGAAGACATACAGATGCCTCACAAACACATGAGAAGATGCTCAACATCACTAAGTATTAAAGAAGTACAAATCAAAACTACAATTAAGTGTCAGTTCACACCAATCAGAATGGCCATCAATAAAATAAAAAACACTGGAGAGGGTATGGAAAAAAGGGAACCCTTTTGCACTGCTGGTGAGAATGTAAATTGATAAAGCCACTATGGAGAACAGTTTGGAGATTCCTTAAAAAGCAAAAACTAGAACTACTATATGATCCAGCAATCCTACTCTTGGGCATATACCCAGAGAAAAACAATTCAATGCCCTCTTAGAATGCTACTAAATTGTTGAATATTTTAAAACATAGAAGAAGAAATACCATATGACTTAGCAGTCTCATTCCTGGGCATAAAGCCAGGGGAAATCATAATTCAAAAAGATACACTCACCCCAATGTTCATAGCAGCACTATTTGCAAGGACATGTGTGTGCATGTGAACTAAGTAGCTTCAGTTGTGTTCAACTCTTGTGACTCTATGGACTGTAGCCTGCCAGGCTCCTCTGTCCATGGGATTCTCCAGGCAAGAATACTGGAGTGGGTTGCCATGCCCTCCTCCAGGGTATCTTTCAGACTCAGGGATTGAATCCACCTCTCCTACATCTCTTTCATTGGTGGGCAGGTTCTTTACCACTAGTGCCACCTGAAGACATGGAAGCAACCTAAATGTCCATCAATGAGGAATGGATAAAGAGGATGTGGTACATATATACAATGGAATATTACTCAGCCATAAAAAGGAATAAAACTGTGCCATTTGGAGAGTTGTGGATAGATCTAGTGACTGTCATACAGAGTGAAGAAAGTCAGAAAGAGAAAATATCATGGAGCCAACAAGTTCCAGAGAAAAACATACCATGCTAATTCTCCAGCAACACAGGAACATAGCCCTGAGGATTAATATACAGGCAGCCCAAAGTCACACCAAACCCATAGACACGTCAAAACTCACTATTGGACGCTTCATTGCACTCCAGAGAGAAGATATCCAGCTACACCCACCAGAACACTGATACAAGCTTCCCAAATCAGGAAACCTTGACAAGTCACCCATCCAATCCCACCCACAGGCAGCAACCTCCACAATAAAGAGGAACCACAAACTTCCAGCCTACAGAAAGGCCACCCCAAACACAACAATCTAAACAAGATGAAAAGGCAGAGAAATATTCAGCAGGTAAAGGAACATGATAAATGCCCACCAAACCAAACAAAAGAGGAGGAGATAGGGAGTCTACCTAAAAAAGAATTCAGAATAGTGATAGTAAAAATGATCCAAAATCTTGAAAACAAAATGGAGTTACAGATAAATAGTCTGGAACAAGCATTGAGAAGATGCAAGAAATGTTTAACAAGGACCTATAAGAAATAAAAGAGTCAATCAATAATGAATAATGCAATAACTGAGATCAAAAACACTCTGGAGAGAACCAACAGTAGAATAACTGAGGCAGAAGATAGGATAAGTGAGGTGGAAGATAGAATGGTGGAAATAAATGAAGCAGAGAGGAAAAAAGAAAAAAGAATTAAAAGAAATGAGGACAACCTCAGAGACCTCTGGGACAATGTCAAACACCTAACATTTGAATCATAGGAGTCCCAGAAGAAGAAGACAAAAAGAAAGACCATGAGAAAATACTTGAGGAGATAATAGTTTAAAGCTTCCCTAAAATGGGGAAGGGAATAGCCACCCAAGTCCAAGAAACCCAAGAGTCCCAAACAGGATAAACCCAAGGCAAAACACCCCAAGACACATATTAATCAAATTAATGAAGATCAAACACAAAGAACAAATAAAAGCAGCAAGAGAAAAACAACAAATAACACACAAGGGGATTCCCATAAGGATAACAGCTGATCTTTGAATAGAAACTCTTCAGGCCAGGAGGGAATGGCAGGACATACTTAAAGTGATGAAAGAGAAAAACCTACAACCCAGATTACTGTACCCAGCAAGGATATCATTCAAATATGAAGGAGAAATCAAAAGCTTTACAGACAAGCAAAAGCTGAGACAATTCAGCACCACCAAACCAGCTCTTCAACAAATGCTAAAGGATCTTCTCTAGACAGGAAACACAGAAAAGGTTTATAAACTTGAACCCAAAACAACAAAATAAATGGCAACGGGATCATACTTGTCAATAATTACTTTAAATGTAAATGGGTTGAATGCCCCAACCAAAAGACAAAGACTGGCCGAATGGATACAAAAACAAGACCCCTATATATGTTGTCTACAAGAGACCCACCTCAAAACAAAGGACACATACAGACTGAAAGTGAAGGGCTGGAATAAGATATTTCATGCAAAAGTAGACCAAAAGGAAGCAGGAGTAGCAATACTCATATCAGATAAAATAGACTTTGAAATAAAGGCCATGAAAAGAGACAAGAAAGGACACTACATAATGATCAAAGGGTCAATCCAAGAAGAAGATGTAACAATTATAAATATATATATGCATCCAACATAGGAGCACCACAATATGTAAGGAAAATGCTAACAAGTATGAAAGGGGAAATGAACAGTAACACAATAATAGTGGGACAGTTTAATACCCCTTTCACACCTATGGATAGATAAACTAAACAGAAAATTAGCAAGGAAATACAAACTTTAAATGACACAATGGACCAGTTATACCTAATTGATTTCTGTAGGACATTTCACCCCAAAACAATGAATTCACCTTTTTCTCAAGTGCACACGGAACCTTCTCCAGGATAGATCACATCCTGGGCCATAAATCTAGCCTTGGTAAATTAAAAAAAAAACACTGAAATCATCCCAAGCATCTTTTCTGATCACAGTGCAGTAAGATTAGATGTCAATTACAGGAAAAAACTATTAAAAATTCCAACATATGGAGGCTAAACAACACACTTCTGAATAACCAACAAATCACAGAAAAAGTCAAAATATGCATAGAAATGAATGCAACAACCCAATGCAAAACACAACAACCCAAAACCTATGGGACTCAGTAAAAGCGGTGCTAAGGGGATGGTTCATAGCAATACAAGCTTACCTCAAGAAACAAGAGAAAAGTCAAATAAATAACCTAACTCTACACCTAAAGCAACTAGAAAAGGAAGAAATGAAGAACCCCAGGGTTAGTAGAAGGAAAGAAATCATAAAAATTAGGGCAGAAATAAATGAAAAAGAAACAAAGGAGACCACAGCAAAAATCAATAAAGCTAAAAGCTGGTTCTTTGAGAAGACAAATAAAATAGATAAACCATAGCCAGACTCATCAAGAAAAAAGGGAGAAGAATCAAATCAACAGAATTAGAAATGAAAATGGAGAAATCACAACAGACAATACAGAAATACAAAGGACCATAAGAGACTACTACCATCAACTATATCCCAATAATATGGACAACTTGGAAGAAATGGACAAATTCTTAGAAAAGTATAACTTTCCCAAACTGAACCAGGAAGAAATAGAAAATTTTAACAGACCCATCACAAGCATGGAAATTGAAACTGTAATCAGAAATCTTCCAGCAAACAAAAGCCCAGGACCAGATGGCTACACAGCTAAATTATACCAAAAATTTAAAGAAGAGCTAACATCTATCCTACTCAAACTCTTACAGAAAATTGCAGAGGAAGGTAAACTTCCAAACTCATTCTATGAAGCCACCATCACCCTAATACCAAAACCTGACAAAGATGCCACAAAAAAAGAAAATTACAGGCCAATATCACTGATGAACATATATGAAAAAATCCTTAACAAAATTCTAGAAAACAGAATCCAACAACATCTTAAAGAGATCACACATCATGACCAAGTGGGCTTTATCCCAGGGATGCAAGGATTCTTCAATATTCACAAATCAATCAATGTGATACACCACATTAACAAATTGAAAGATAAAAACCATATGATTATCTCAATAGATGCAGAGAAAGCCTTTGACAAAATTCAACATCCATTTATGATAAAAACCCTCCAGAAAACAGGAATAGAAGGAACATACCTCAACATAATAAAAGCCCTATATGATAAACCCACAGCAAACATTGTAAAGCAATTATATTCCAATACGTTTTTAAAAATAGAAAAAAAGGATTATATACTTTCCATGAGTATTCCCAGCACTCAAATTCAGCAATTCCCAGTCTTTCCTACTTGATTCCAAAATAAAGTATAAGGATTAGCTATCATTTAAAAACAACTTCAGATTCAAAAACTGCCATTAAAGCAAATCTGCAGGAACAATGACAAGGTATACCCAATTAGCAATGTTGTGATGGTCTCAGGTGGACACCAAAGGGACTCCGCCATACATACACATGTATCCATTCTCCCCCAAACTCCCCTCCAACCAGCCTGCCATATAGCATTGAACAGAGTTTCATGTTCTATACAGTAGTTCCTTGTTTTGTGTGTGTGTGTGTGCACGCACAGTCATTCTATAGTGTTTGACTCTTTGCAACCCCATGGACTGCAACCCACCAGGCTCCTCAGTCCATGGAATTTAGCAGTGTGCACATGTCCATCCCAAACTCCCTAACTTCCTTCCCCCTGACAATCATAAGTTGTTTCTCTAAGTCTCTGAGTCTATTTCTTTTTTGTAAAGAATTCATTTGTATCATTTCTTTTTAGATTCCACATATAAGGGATTTGTGTGTTGGGGCCACGTGAATTTTCACCATACTAAAACATGAAATGCAATTCCTATTTGCTTCATCTGCACAAAACTACACTTTCTCATTACTTCAAAATAGTCTTGGCATGACAATTTCTCAATAAAAATTCTATTGCCCCAGTATTACAGATGTAATCAAGGGTAAATCCATGCTCCCAAGATCAAACTCCCAAGAAACTGGGAACCTGAACATTGTGAGCTGGGGAGAAAAGAATCTGTTCTGACAATGCACAGAAATATAAAACGCTCAAGAGTGTAAAGTTTGCCACCAGCCATACGCAGTGCGTACTTCCCTTGCCTGATCACATTTCCTTATGATGCTTTCTCTACAGGACAGGCTTTAGGGCCACCATGTTCTTCCCAGGTCCTCTCACCTCCCCATGTGAAAATGAAGGAACTCAACATTCAGAAGAACAACTTTCTATAAACTAACAACTGATTAAATCATTAAAGCAGAATGTCACAAAACCCAACCCATTTTACTCATATATCAAAGATGTCAATAGTTAATTCTTTTACTTCACACCTTCCCCAAAAAGGTTTTAGAGTAAAATAACAAAGAGACTTGACTTATATGCCAAGCAAAGAGCCCTGCTCTCTAAAGAGACATGTTAATGCCAGGCTACCTCTCAATACTGGCAGCTGTAATAGTGAAGTTTCAAAGTCCCCAAGGAGCTGGCAACTGCAAAGATCAGCAAAGACAACAATAAAGTTGATGTCTACTGGAAGATCAAAATAATGTACACCAAAAAAAAGTAGAACTAAGTCATTCAACTAAGTACATTCAAATATGATACCTGGAAAATGATACCTAAAGAGACTGCTTAGACTAGAAAACCCACAGAAATGATAGCCCATTGGCCAGAAGAAGCCAGGCAGAATGGTATGGAGGGGAATAAGAAAACTGGATAAGCACAGACAGGCTCCCCAGGATATAACAGTAACAGTATAACAAAATGTAACTAGGGAGTGAATATTAGACTCTAAACCTTAAAAACAAACATACAAAAAGTCCCAGTCATTTTATTCACACTAAGATTCATTATATCACCTCTACTGTTCCCTAGGCTGATCCTTAGACCATCTAAATCAGACGGGAACTGAACAATGGGTAGACTGCTCAGACTTTAATGACTGGTCAGAAAGATTTATTGGGGACACAATAAAAGTAATTCTAGGGAAGAAAATAACCACAGCCATCTGTCCATTCATTTAGCTGCAGTTCAAATATACTGCTTCTAAAACCTAAGATTCCACCTGATACATAAGCATCTCTGCAGCTCAAACAACATGAACTAATGGCTCCTTGAATTTTTGCATGAACAAAGAATACCAGAACCTTTGGGAAATGACTTTTTCAATGGTTAGTATTGTCTTTGATGGGAAGCAGGGAGCAGTGGCTTTTTGCTGGTAACAATCTGTAAGATTTAAGACATGAGTGGGTAAATATAATATGAAAAGAATTGACCTAAGAGAAACTCTACGAAGCACTTACTCTCTTTTTAATTTTTTGAAGTAATTGTAAATTCATAGATATTTATAAGGAACAATTGTAGACAGATGCAGTTGATCCTTTATCCAATTTTTCCCAGTGGTAACAAGTTCACTACCAGAACACTGACACTAATAGTCAAGATACAAAACAGTTCATCACCACAAAGATGTCCCATGTTATTCTTTCATAGCCACAGCTAGCTCTTTCCTACCCTATCTCTCCTTCAGTTCAGTTCAGTTCAGTCACTCAGTCGTGTCCGACTCTTTGCAACCCCATGAATCGCAGCACGCCAGGCCTCCCTGTCCATCACCAACTCCCGGAGTTCACCCAGACTCACGTCCATCGAGTCAGTGATGCCATCCAGCCATCTCATCCTCTGTTGCCCCCTTCTTCTCCTGCTCCCAATCCCTCCCAGCATCAGAGTCTTTTCCAATGAGTCAACTCTTTGCACGAGGTGGCCAAAATACTGGAGTTTCAGCTTTAGCATCATTCCTTCCAAAGAAATCCCAGGGCTGATCTCCTTCAGAATGGACTGATTGAATCTCCTTGCAGTCCAAGGGACTCTCAAGCATCCTCTCCAACACCACAGTTCAAAAGCATCAATTCTTTGGCACTCAGTTTTCTTCGCAGTCCAACTCTCACATCCATACATGACTACTGGAAAAACCATAGCCTTGACTAGACGGATCATTGTTGGCAAAGTAATGTCTCTGCTTTTGAATATGCTATCTAGGTTGGTCGTAACTTCCCTTCCAATTACTCAGCTATTAGAAAGAATGCATTTTAATCAGTTCTAATGAGGTGTATGAAACTGGAGCCTATTATACAGAGTGAACGAAGTCAGAAAGAAAAACACCAATACAGTATATTAACGCATATATATGGAGTTTAGAAAGATGGTAACGATGACCCTATATGCAAGACAGCAAAAGGGATGGGTATTTCTGACCCATTGATAGCTATTTAGGTTACTTTGCCATCAGGTATACACTGTATCTTTATAACTTTTGCTTCTATATTTACATTACAGGCTTGTGTTTGTGCATGTTAAGTCACTTCAGTCATGTCTGACTCTTTGCGACCCTATGGACTGTAGCCCGCCAGGTTTCTCTGGCCATGGGATTCACCAGGCAAGAATACTGGAGAGGGTTGCCATTCCCTTCTCCAGGGGATCTTCCTGACTCAGGGATTGAACCTGTGTTTCCTGCAACTGCTGCATTGCAGGTGGATTCTTTACCACTTAGTCACTGAGGAAGTCCATTACAGGCTTAAGTCATTTTAAAGTTGCTGAAGCTTAGATTGCATTAACATTAAATCAAAAATGTGTAGCCCAAACAACTGTTTCTTGGATCTTTTCCAGACGTTTCCTAACTCCCAGGGGATCTTGAGAGTTATCATGTCTTCTTTATCCCCTGCTTAGATTCCTACACCAAAAAAAAAAAAAAAAAAACGACTAGATAGAATCCACTGAAGCTGAATATATGTATATCTTTGTACCATCTATTTCACTCCCTGGTATATACCCAACAAAAATGCATTCATGTGGCCATAATAAAAGTACATAGTAGCATTATTTGTAATAGTTCTGAACTATAAATAACCCAGATGTCCATCAACAGAAGAATGGATAATGGATACTTAGACTGATATTGTGGAATACTATACAGCAATGAATGGGGTTTCCCAGGTGGCGCTAGTGGTAAAGTACCCACCTGCCAATGCAGGTATAAGAGACACTGTTTCAATTCCTGGGTCAGGAAGATCCCCTGGAGGAAGGCATGGCAACCCACTCCAGTATTCTTGCCTGGAGAATCCCAGGGACAGAGGAACCTCATGGGCTACAGTCCATAGGGTCTCAAAGAGTCGGACATGGCTGAAGCGACTTAGCATGCATACAGCAATGAAAAGGAACAAATTACTGTTACATATAACAATATAAATGAACATTATACATATGATGCTGACTTGTCAATCTTAAGAGAATGTATAATGAATAATTTAATTTATGAAAGTTTGAAAACTGGTCAAACAATATTACCATTGGGGGATAGAAATGGAAGGAAGTTTGAGGTAGATAACTGGGATGTTGGTAATATTCAATTTCTTGATCTGGATGGAAGTTACATGAATGTGATCATTGTATGAAAATTCATACAATGATGTTTAACACATGATTTTCATATTTTTCTAAATTTTTGTCAAACAGAATAATCTATTTAAGTTTGAAAAGAATGAAAGCAAAGACAAAATAATGATTACTATGAGCAGCATAATGAAAGAATTCTTTCTCCAAATGGTCACTAGCCTTGTTGCAAAAGTTCAGTCTTGCTGAGTGAGCCTTAGGATTCAGAGTTATGGTTTTAGAAAACAGTTTACCTGGAAGGCTGTCTCACCCAAGTTACCGAGAGCCATAGGCAATTGGACCCTTTTCTGCACAGTGACTGAGTAAAGGGAGTCTGAAGGGACACAATGGGGACTCTGCTGTCACCTGAATAAGTAAATAGAACTTTTCTGAAGTCTGATGAGGTCGAATCACTTTTTCTGAGAAGAGTTAGTTTGGCTTTCTCTTCAGAAGAAAAAGGGAGTGTCCTAGATGTAGCATATCACTCTGGAAGGGTACTTGGTGAGCACACTCCAGGTGAGTATTCCAAGCAAGCAGATGCAATTATGCTCTAGAGGAGACTACAAGCTTTCCATGAAAAAAATCCCTGATCTGACACCTAATGCTAGAACTTCTTGGAAAAAAATATTTAATGACTCAGTTATGATGGCAGTTCATTCAATCATTCTATAAAAACATAATGCTTTCCATGTGCCTAGTATCATGTAAGATGTGGTGATTCAATGATAAATAAGAGAGAGACAAAATCTGCCCTCAAATGGGGCTATAGTCCAGCAAGGCAGACAGATACATCAGCCAAACAATTAAGTGTACAGATGGGAACAAATGGGGAAAATACCAAAAGTAGTCTAGAGCAGAAGTTAGGATAGTGTTCCAGAGCTTTCTGCCAACAGCAAAGAATGGTCTTGGCAGCTCAGATAAGTGAGAGGGAGCATCAGAAAAGACAAAGCTGAGAGCCGGCATAGGTGAATGTTCCAGGAGGGAAAGCAAAAGCAGCTACACAAGGGAATAACCACAGCACAGGAGAGCCAAGAACAAGAATTTACCAACAGAGGGACCACACCAGTGAATCCGTGAGAGGCAGGCATTCTGACAACCCCTCTTGCATCACCTTAACACTCAGAGTTTTGTGTCATTTTAAGGCAAGAAAGAAAAGGACTACAACAAACATGGTGTTACTATTTCCCAAGACTAAATGTTCTTTCTGGATATTTGAGTCCATGCTAACCAGAAAATTTGCAGTTATTTACTGGGCTGACTACTGGAAAGGGTAGCCCAGTAATCTAGAACAGCCACAGTATCTAGGTAAGGTCAACAAACTCGACAGCAGAGATAGATCAGGAGTGAAATGTCCCTCTCAGCACATTTTACCTGGAATTTCTCATCAACACCATAATTCTACTCTGCATCCCATTAATAGCAAAGGTGAACAAATATTTTGTTCTACTATCTTAGTTGCTCAGCAAACATTTATTGCATATCATTATGTGCCACGGTCAGGGGAGAACTAGGAAAGTGTAAAAGCAAGGATGTTATTAACAGGTCACCTAACACAGTGGAAAGAAACATGCACTTTGGAACCTGATCACATGAGGTTTAAACTGTGATTTGAGTTCTCAGGTTAGGCACCACACTCCCCACAACGTCATTCCCATAATGTGAGGATAACAATATTACCCTGAAGCATTGTGCAGGATTGAATGAGACAGTATGTGCGAAGCATCCCTGGAAAGTTCTGCACCAGAAGGTAGTGGTTCAGAAAGAGCTGGATCCCTTGGGCTCAAGCCCATCTTCCTTCTCTCTGCATCAACTCGCCTCCTCACTGGAATTTACAAGCACAGGTACACACACTGTGGTTTGGCTGCCATTCACATACCCTGCCCCTACAAACAGCTGTCTTTGGCCATCCTTTGTATGAAATTCAACCTGCACACTGAAGGATAGACCTGACTCTTAGCTTAGGTCCTTTTGAGCAGGAAATTTCAGCCGTCAGATGCCTTGACGATGGTCTATAAAGGCAAAGGCTGTGATTTCTTGCACTACCCCGCTGCCCTGGAACTTTTACTCAGTGTGGAATGGTGTGACCAGAAAAAGACTACACTGGAGTCGTCTAACAAGCTGGTTCAGGCAGGGGACCCTCCTGTCCAAGTTTAAGCCCAGGACAATCTGGAAATAAATGCTATAGGAACACAAGAATTTTTAAGAGACAGTCTTTCCACCAGACTATTTCACCAGGTATATTTTAAAAACAATCTTTCTCCCTGAGCTACTCTACTCCTACAGCTATTTTATAGGAATGCTGCTCATGTTCTTTCCTTTTCTGGTTTGAAATTTACTCTGAATCTCTAACAAATCCAAGGTCTTGATATGCTTGCTCGTTGATCTGTACATTCCATAACATTCTTTGGATTAAAAAAAAAAAGTGTGCTGTTACCTAAACTGTGTTCACTATGAATGCTATTGGTCAGTGTGTGGACTTCAATAAATATTTCAGCTACTGCTAATCATATTTTGTATAATGACTTTGTATAACTTTGTGTGTGTTAGTCACTCGTGTCCGATTCCTTGTGACCCCGTGGACTGCAGCCCACCAAAATCCTCTGTCCACGGGATTCCCAAGCAAGAATATTAAAGTGTGCAGCCATTCCCTTCTCCATGGGATCTTCCCAACCCAGGGATTAACCAAGGTCTCCTACATTGCAGGCAGATTCTTTACTGTCTGAGCCATTTTGTATAATGACTTTGTATAATTTTAAAGGTGGTAAAAGTGCTAGAAATCTACGACTAAATAAGTCTGAGAAATGATACCAAGAAAATTACAAGAAAATATCAATATCATCCAAAGGCTCTTTATAGCCAAATAATTGTCCAAAATATATTTATTCAAATTAATAATGACAGAAATTCTTTTGAACAGTCAGTTCAGTGGCCATATATAGATACAGCTCTGACTCACTTTAACAAAAAGGATCCTTCATATGATTCATTAACTAGTCAGAAAGAGAAGAGTACAATCCCTGATCAAAAGTCAAGGGGCAGGATACACTGAGCTCAGAAATTATAACTCATGGTCTGTGTCAGGGTACTCCAGCTACAGGCTCCGGATGTTCCAGGGATGTACACAAAGCGAGGTTCAATCTGCCCAAACCAAGGTAGGCTCTGGGCCAGAGCAGTAATATCAGCAAGCTGGACGGTCAAATGGAAAGACAGAAAGCCATGACCTTCCCCTTGGTTGCATCATCACACTGATCTCTCAATAAGGGTCCTCTCATCTCCTCTCCCAGTTCCACGGATGACTTGTTCTCTCCTCTCTGATTCATCAAGGCTCATCTTGACAATACAGATGCTAACCCACTGAAATAACCCCAAGGCTGAAAGCTTAAAATACATGAGGGATGAATAAGTGCACCTGGGGTTTCAAGGACTAATGCCATGAAACTGTCATTTCCCACCAAACGCTGTTTCACCCACTCACTCCATGTACATCTGTGGCCCATTCACACTGCATATGGCTGCGGACAGAAAATGCCTCGGTTCAAAACTAGCACAGTGGGTCTGGAAGAGGCTTCTGCGGCAGCGTTGGCTCCTTCTCAGTTTTAGCTTCAAACCTTGTCACCCTAACATAAGGACGCCGAACAAGCCCATACGGAGGCTCAGAAACTTCCAAATACGGGTTCCGCTCTGTGGGTGACTTACTAAAGTGTGGCTTGAGCAAAGGATTATTTAAAGACCTAAAATGCCAAAAGCATCTAACTCTCTCTCTGCTACTTTTAAACATGGCAGTGTTTTCAACCA
Source organism: Bison bison bison (assembly GCF_000754665.1). Lineage (NCBI taxonomy): Eukaryota > Metazoa > Chordata > Mammalia > Artiodactyla > Bovidae > Bison > Bison bison. Next base: position 523,425 of record NW_011494900.1, on the reverse strand, counting down.
AACAAAGGAAGATTCTACTCTAGATAAAAAGGGCTTCAGGGCAAGTGTCCCACAGTCTCTCCCAGTAGAACCTCTAAGGAGTTGAAATTCTTGCAAGGAATTCTCTATATTCTTAGCACAATGAATGCTGTCCTTTCCCACCTGTTAGCTTCTCTTCTGAGCACTTAGAATGCAAGGGCACTCTGCCCCACCCACTCTGGTTTCATTAACAATTAACAATGCTGCTGCAGCTGCTAAGTTGCGTCAGTAATGTCTGACTGTGAGACCCCATAGACAGCAGCCCACCAGACTCCTCCGTCCCTGGGATTCTCCAGGCAAAAACACTGGAGTGGGTTGCCATTTCCTTCTCCAATGCATGAAAGTGAAAAGTGAAAGTGAAGTCACTCAGTTGTGTTCAACTCTTTACGACCCCATGGACTACAGCCCACCAGGCTCCACTGTCCATGGGATTTCCCAGGAAAGAGTACTGGAGTGGGTGCCATTGCCTTCTCTGAACAATTAACACTAGTGAACCACTAACTACTACAGTTCCTGCTTTCCTTTACTTTCCTAGGCTGAATAATATTATTTTGGTAATTCATTCAATGAAAAATTATATAATAAATTTCTATAATACTAAAAGGAATGAAAAGAACAGAAAGCATATGGTCTCTAAGAAGCTTAGAATACAGTTACAGAGGGAAAGGACACAAAACAATATAAAAAACAGACTGTAATTAAATTTTGATATGAGTGATTTAAAAAGTTCGAATAAGCACTAAGGTGACAGAAATCATTATAGATAGGCAAGGGGGTTGGGGGAAGGGCAGCAAAACAGGCGACAGACTGGGCTCCATAGAGGAATTACAGGCATTTGAGCTGGTGAAGGAAAATGGGCTGCTGGAGCAGGGAATTCCTGACCTTTTTTGTGCAATGGACACTTTGTAAGCCTGGAATCTAAGACCTCATCATATTTCAAAATATTTGAAATAAAATACTTGGATCACAGAGGAAATCAATAATAGCCATTTTTGCTATACTGCTTGTTTGGAAAACATGAGTTTGTTCCAGTACAATGATATGTTAGGGAGCAGTCTGGGCATAGCACAGATTCATGTTTGTTTATGCACCATTTCCTCCACAAGAAACACCAGGCTAGTTCAAACCCGGCTCTCACTGAGCCTGAGGCCTCAGAGTACACAGAAGCCCCAGACAGTCCCCAGCTTCCTCAGTGCCCCAGGAGAGCTCTCAGGTGCACCCATCGCACCAGTGTGACAAAGTGGGAGTTGCAATGACCCCACCTCACCGTAACTCACAAGCCTCCCCCACTTCTACAAACATATGCATGTCTTTGTCAAGGTGTGTGCTCAGTTGCTCAGTCATATTGGACTCTTTGTGATCCCATGGACTGTAGCCCGCCAGTCCTCTGTACATGGGATTATCCAGCAGGAATACTGGAGTGGGTTGCCATTTCCGACTCCAGGCATTTTCAAGGTGAGGTACCATACTTATTCTAGTACTTATGAATTGATGTATTTCTTAACCATTTAACATATAACTGGGTATGACTGGGCTACCATTTTTATTAGGTTCCTATCTTTACTTTCATGCATAATTGATAAGATTTTTGAGTGTTATATCCTGAACCCCATGTTTCTCCTGAACTCTATGGTTTTTATGGTGTGACTCTGCAGGATGATTTTTAAGAATATGCACGTTGCAATATAGCAGAACTGACTATATATTGAAATTTTTAAATTTGTGAAATAGTAACATATATGCTGCTTTAATAACACATTAAATTATAAGACCCAGCAGCTGGCCAAATAAACTAACATGATTTCACCATAATTATAAGCATAAATTATATAAAGAGGTATCTGTAACTGTAATATGGCATGAGAATACTTTGATTTCTATGAATGAAGCCACAGACAAGATACTGCTACTGCTCCTATGGTTTATGATCTATACTAATAACTGAAGAAAATATTAAATTTCAGTAACATACTGACAATAATGATATAATTTTACCTATCTAGTTTCACTGATGCCCTGAATTCTATCTCCACCCTCCAGGTAAAGACATCTGTTATAGACAGAGTAGAAGGTGTGGAACATTTCTATCAAATAAATTGAAATAAGCAAGATGATATGAACTGTCTAGGTGGAATAAGTAACTTACAACAGCGAAGAGAAGAAGGAAGGGAAGAGGGGGAGTGGGAGGAGAGAAAAGAGAAACATGGAAACACATGATGGACCAATATCAAGGCCAGATAAAATTTTCTCCTGACTTTTCTATGTCACCCTTTCTGTCCCAGCTATGGTACTGTGCTACTGACTCACACTCATAGCATCAACCAGCATACAGCCTATATGTCATAATTATATGCAGTCATTCCTTCCCAATAAGAATTTGTCTACGTGCTTTTGCTTTCCCAAGTATAATCCAATGGCAAGATCCTTGAATTTTTCTGTTGTCTAAACATCTTGCCAATTTTATCTTCTTGAAGACTTGGTTGTATATAAACATATCCTATATCCATCCTGCAAAGGCAAATTCTGGTATCGCATATCCAATCTCAGCTGACTAATAATAGTGCCCTACTCATAATCACTTCAACCTGATAACAGCCTACACTTGCCTAGCTCCCAGTGGGCTCACCTAATAGTTATCATCTTCTTTATTTAGAAACTAATAACATAAACTTGCTCATCTTATCAGGTTGTAGGACAGTCAATAAGATAGTTATTGTAAATCACATTACAGACCTTCGATCATTCATTGTTCAGTAGCCCGGTTGTGTCTCACTCTTTACGACCCCATGGACTGTAGCACGCCAAGCCTCTCTGTCCCTCACTATCTCCTGAAGTTTGCCCAAGTTCATGTCCATTGCATCAGAGCTGCCACCCAGCCATCCCATTCTCTGATGCTCTCCTCTCCTTCTGCCCTCAATCTCTCCCAGCATCAGAGACTTTTCCAATCAGTCAGCTGTTCACATTAGATGACCAAAATACTGGAGTTTCAACTTCAGCATCAGTCCTTCCAATGAACATTCAGGGTTGATTTCCTTTAGGATTGACTGGCTTGATCTCCTTGCAGTCCAAGGGACTCTCAAGAGTCTTCTCCAACACCGTAGTTCACAAAGCATCAATTCTTCAGCACTCAGCCTTCTTTATGGCCCAACTCTCACATCCACACAAGACTATTGGAGAAAACATAGCTTTGACTACACGGAACTTTGTTGGCAAAGTAATGTCTCTGCTTTTTAATATGTTATTTAGGTTTGTCAAAGCTTTTCTTCTAAGGAGCAAGTGTCTTTTAGTTTCATGGCTACAGTCAACATCTGCAGTGATTTTGGAGCCCCAAAAAATACAGTCTGTCACTGTTGCCATTTTTTCCCCATCTATTTGCCATGATGGGGCCAGATGCCACGATCTTAGTCTTTTGAATGTTGAGTCTTAAGCCAGCTTTTCCACTCTCCCCTTTCACCTTCATCAAGAAGTTCTTTAGTTTCTCTTCACTTTCTGCCATAAGGGTGGTGTCACCTGCATATCTGAGGTTATTGCTATTTCTCCTGGCAATCTTGATTCCAGCTTGTGATTCTTCCAGCCCAGCATTTTGCATGATGTATTCTGCATATAAGTTAAATAATCAGGGTGACAATATACAGCCTTGATGTACTCTTTTCTCAATTTTGAACCAGTCCATTGTTCCATGTCCAGTTCTAACTGTTGCTTCTTGACCTGTATACAGGTTTCTCAGGAGGCATGTAAGGTGGTCTGGTATTCCCATCTTCCACAGTTTGTTGTGATCCACACAGTCAAACGCTTTAGTATAGTCAATGAAGCAGATGTTTTTCTGAAATTCCCTTGCTTTTTCTATGATCCAAAAGATATTGGTAATTTGATCTCTGGTTCCTCTGCCTTTTCTAAATCCAGCTTGAACATCTGGAAGTTCTCAGTTCATGTACTGTTGAAGCCTAGCCTGGAGAATTTTGAGCATTACCTTACTAGCAACTGGAATGAAAATAATTGTGTGATAGTTTGAACATTCTTTGATATTACCCTTCTGTGGGATTGGAGTGAAAACTGACCTATTCCAGTCCACTGCTGAGTTTTCCAAATTTGCTGGCATACTCAGTACAGCACTTTAACAGCACCATCTTTTAGGATTTTAAATAGCTCATCTGGAATGACATCACCTCCAGTAGCTTTGCTTGTAGTAATGCTTCCTAAGGTCCACTTGACTTCACATTCCAGGATGTCTGGCTCTAGGTGAGTGACCACACCTTTGTGGTTATCTGGGTCATTAAGACATTCTTTGTATAGTTCTTCTGTATATTCTCGCCACCTCTTCTTAATCTCTTCTGCTTTTGTTAGGTCCTTGCCATTTCTGTCCTTTATTGTGCCCTTCTTTGCATGAAACATTCCCTTGGTATCTCTAATTTTCTTGAAGCGATCTCTAGTCTTTCCATTTTATTGTTTTCCTCTATTTCTTTTCATTGTTCACTTATGAAGGCTTTCTTATCTCTCCGTGCTGTTCTTTGGAACTCTGTATTTAGTTGGGTATATCAGAGCAGAAATAATGACTAGCACAATGCTGCCACTGAAAATCAATGAGCATCCCCACAGACACAATGAGTCAATTCTAATAGTCCCCTAATATTGACCCACTTGCCCCAGAGTGACTCCCAGAAGGAGAACCTAACTCCCTGAGCCAAGGTGACAACTTAGCATCTGGTTGTCAGAGGCAGAGAGGTAAGAACAGCCTTCTGCCAAGGTTGTACATGACAGACAACTGGAAGACAACCTACCCTGGAAGGGGGTTGAGTCTGAGTGGTCAAAAAAAATGACATCTGTCAAGTAAGTCTGCTCTCTTTAGCATCACTAGTATCCAGGATGTCTATAATTTGGCTTGTCTGATATTTCTAAACCTGAGTCCTCCATCTGGGAAAAAAAATCTCTTCTACATTTCTGTGGGTCTTGTACCATCTCACATACAAGATGTTGCGTTTAGACTGAATGATATTCTTTGTGTTTCTTTGGCTTATTTCTTTCTAACTTGAGAAGTGCTTTTTGAAGGCCAGTATCTCATGGTAGTCATCTGCCTTCAATCCCCACTTGTGCTCAGCACAGGCCTTCTACAAAGAGCTGCTTAATGCATGTCTGTGTTCTGGGTGGATGTGTTCTAAGGCAACTTAGCATGTACACTTGGAAATGTGCCACTTCCATTTGTCAGGATCGAACCTCTTCCAAATCAGACCTTTTTATTTCAGCTCACAGGAGATCTCTGCCCTAAAGGCCTTGAACTAAACCTCAGTAAAACAGATTATAAACCAGCCCAAACCACCAAAGATTTTATCAATGTGCATGTGGCTTTGGAATGAGCGAAGAGCTGGCACAGAGCCTTGCTGAGGCTGCCAGTGAGCTCCTGAAGAAAGCCAGAGAGGAGTGCATGCCCTCAGTACTGTGCTCTGGGAATCCCTGCTTATTGTGCCTTTCCATACACTGCATAAGCTAAACAAAAAGGAGTCTGAATTATTAGTTGTCTAACAAAATGAAAGAAGGTAAAGAGCATCCTATTATTTTTTCTAATCTAGAGGAAAGAAACAGCACATTTCACTTGGCTCAGAAAGAAAGATATTACATTTGTGAAGAGGATAATCTCCTCCACCCCATTTAAACGAAGAAATACTTAAAGAGGTTATAATGGGAATTTTATCTCCAGACTCAGACGGTTCCCTTGCACAATGGTTTCTCCTTCCAGCCACGACTAGCACGTGGGGAGGCTTTAATCCTCCCACCTCTCCAGGAAATCATAATAGCCATCTTTCCTGAGTTATTGAGGAGAAAGAGAACAGAACACAGGCCCATTATGTGCTTCCATAAAGCAGTTACATCATGTAAGAAAATAAAAAAGCAAACATGTAACTCAAAGATAGCCTCATAGGCAGCCAAGTCCAGGTTCTGACCAAATAAATTTTGCAGATGAAGTAAGGTTTTGCATTTAAGTGAGGTTTTCTGATTATTCTAGATAAGAAGTATAATGAAAAGTTACAAAGTTCAGAGAAGAGGTGGAACACCCAATTATGTACAAAAAACAAATGATAATAATATGGACAAGTATTTGCCCACAGAAAGGGCCACAGATGCACAAATACCATCCTTTGTTTTTCTGTATAATAGAAAGAAGAACGGAGAAGGCAATGGCAACCCACTCCAGTACTCTTGCCTGGAAAATCCCATGGACAGAGGAGCCTGGTAGGCTGCAGTCCATGGGGTTGCTAAGAGTCGGACACGACTAAGCGACTTTACTTTCACTTTTCACTTTCCTGCATTGGAGAAGGAAATGGCAACCCACTCCAGTATTCTTGCCTGGAGAATCCCAGGGACAGAGGAGCCTAGTGGGCTCCCATATATGGGGTTGTACAGAGTCGGACACGACTGAAGCAACTTAGCAGCAGCAGCAGAAAGAAGAAAGAATTATTTTCCAGTCTTATACATGTCTCTGAGTTCTTATTCTATACTTCTGTTATCAGCCAGTTAGTAAATAGATGTGGGAGTACTCTCTAGAAGGCTGTTTCAGCCTCACAAGTACACTGGAAAGCACGAGAAATGCAAAACTGAGGGGAAGTCGGGCTCCCATTTCATTATGATTGACCATCTAGTGAGTCAGAGCACCATTGTGAAACTGTTCTGAATGGAAATAAGTTTTTTTTTTTCCTGCTGAACTCATGACCATGCTCTAAAGAACACTAAAAATAAAATTCTAGAGCCACAAAGACCATTGAATTCCTATCACTTTACCAGAGAGTAACCTGGGCTTAAAGTAGTCAAGTGCTCTGGCCCAGCATGTATTCCCAAGCTGGCAGGTGTCTGGTCTCCTGTCTCTAGCACGGGGCCTCTCCTGCTGCCTTTCTGGTTCCCATCCACACCACAGTGACAGGGGTCATTCCATGTCCCAGAAGTGACTGCTGCTGGATTCTGAAAGATGCTCTGTGACTGAGATAGAGCTCAAAGAGTAAGGAAGAGCTCCTGCAGCTGTGATTCCCTTCAGGTGCAGGGTGCTCACCACACACGCATACACATACTTCTTCTACCCTCTGCCTCACCTCTATCAGTAACTCACCACCATGGGCATCAGGGTTACAATTCCTGAAAGATCCTTGAGTGAGTGAGTGAAGACGCTTAGTCGTGTCCAACTCTTTGCGACCCTATGGACTATAGCCTACCAAGCTCCTCCATCCACGGGATTTTCCAGGCAAGAGTATTGGAGTGGGTTGCCGTTTCCTTCTCCAGGGGATCTTCCCAACCCAGGGATCGAACCTGGGTCTCCCACATGGTAGGCAGACGCTTTACCGTCTGAGCCACGAGGGAAGTCCTTAGGAGAGATCCTTAGGAGAACCAAAAGTCAAAGACATTTAAAGATTCGGAATACAGCAACTTCCATCCTTGTTACCATGTTAATACTTAAAACGGAAAGAAGATTCACATACACAGAGACTTGACGAAGCAAAATCAGTGATCTGCAAATGCCTTGTCTCTAAAAGAGCACCATCTCTTTTAAAGAAAGAAAGTGAAGAGAGCCAAGGCCAAAGCTAAGCTTAAAAGGGTAGTACCAACGAAGACGTGTGCAACTCAGAACTAGGCACCAGCTTGAAAAATGCTGGGAATATACAGTATGGAGGTAATAAATTCTCCAAGCAAACACAGACCCATCAGCCTTGTACCTCACACGAAGTTTGATCAATGTGAATTTAGAGGCAGAGAAGAGCAGCAAGCAACCACTCATGGATCCCACAGACCTTAATTTCTCCTTTAGAGACCTGTTTTCCTAAGTCTAGCACACAAAGCAAATGCAATCAATACATCTTCAAGCCACAAGAAGATGTTTGCTTCTTTGGAACATAGTAAAGGATCAGGATCATGTTCACTTCTGCTTGTGAACAGCATGGTTATGGCCATAACTCTGTTGTTCCTGGAAGACAGAGGAAATAGGTGAGACTTGATACTCAAGGATTAGTTTTATTCACTATCAAAAGGCTCCTTTGTTTTCCTGGAGATTAGTTTTCTTAAGCGGTAAAAAGGAGAAACTAAACTAGTTGTTCTTTAAGTTCATTTCCTGCTTTGAGATTTTAGTAATCCATACTTCGGAGGCCCTCAAGCATTTTGTTTCATGCTAATTCCTTTTCCTGTCTATTTCTGCTTTATTGTTTCACATTCACACTAATGTGCCAACACTACCACATAGTGATTCAGAGTGTGAATCTGGCAGTGCAGCAACGTGAATGTGTGGAAGATTTGATTTCTAAGCCTCAGTTTCTCAGTCTTTAAAATGAATACCTGTCTCATGGGGACATTTCAAGTCCTAACATCACATTAAAATGACAGAGTGAGCCCAAAGCGAACAGTAAGTGACATGGAGAAAGCACTCAAAAGCTGATAGCTGTCATTACACTTTATCATCATTTACTTGAGACCTGGTCTTAAACATGAAGGATACAGCACTGGAGAAAAACAGACAACCCTTAACTCCTTGAGATCAATAAACGTTCTTTCTGAGAATTAGCATAATTGAAAAGCCAATGTGAAAAAGACTAACAATACTTTAAAACCTAGAAAAGCTGCTGTTCTTCATACTGATAAAAATCTCTTAGGAGAGAAGTTCCCAGGACTTAGCAAAGTGCTACAATAAATACTGTGTATTCAAACAGAGAGCAACTCAAGAGGGCACTTTGACAAAGCCTGGAGATTTATCCTGATGTTTTTTGTTTTTTTTTTAAATTTTATGTCTATGCTTCAAGGAAGCAGCTATATGAGTCTTCCTGGTGGGCCTGTTAAGGCATCTTATCAGACTTCTGGCTCCCTTAAATTCATTAAATTTAAAGTCAAAGTATGGCAAACACCAAAAAGAAATAAATATGTCTTATTTCAATTTTGCAGAATACAGCTAAACTCAAGCCAAAGGGATTAGATAGAATATATGAGAAAATCATTCATTTTTAAAGTTAATTTGCAAAGATCTCTCCATAGGGTTATTATGAATGAATGCATAGCAAGTTCTCAGGATTGCTCAGATTCTTTGAAACTGACTATGGCTCAGTTCTGGTTGTCTGTGAGTATGGTTTGATCACTTTGCCTGAACTCAGCACAGGGTAGATTGAAACAGGAGACTGACAGAGGCACATGGAGTGCTTCTCCCTAACCAGACACTGAAAATGCTGAAATAACTAGCAATCTGTCTGTGGAAGAGCCTAGAAAAGAGGACACTATCCCAGAAATAACTGCCTGGCTCCAATGTATAAAATATATTCACTGGGGATGATGATAATGCAGTGTTTATTGGGCACATGTATGCCTGGTGCAGTTCTAAAAGCTGCAGACACCATACCTCCTGTATTTCTGAAAGAGGAATTTGTGCCCCTTTTAGGGCTATTCCTTGCCCTTCCCCCACTCCGCTCTGTATTACAGAGCAAGTGATGCAGGTTCCCCTGTACACCATCTAGCTGTGCTTGGCTACAGGAGTGGAAGAGAGGAAAGCCAGTGTATTTCTTGTCTCTCTCTGTGCTTTATGCAGAGTCACCCGAGATTTCCTCCATGTCTCCAACTCCACCATAATTACAACTTCCTAAAGGTGACCTCTGGAGAAGGCAGTGGCACCCCACTCCAGTACTATTGCCTGGAGAATCCCATGGATGGAGGAGCCTGGTAGGCTGCAGTCCATGGGGTCGCTGGGAGTCGGACATGACTGAGCGACTTTACTTTCACTTTCCACTTTCATGCATTGGAGAAGGAAATGGCAACCCACCCCAGTGTTCTTGCCTGGCAAATCCCATGGACGGAGAAGCCTGGTGGGCTGCAGTCCATGGGGCCACACAGAGTCGGACATGACTGAAGCGACTTAGCAGCAGACTTAGCAGCAAAGGTGACCTCAACCCCTGGACTTCAGTAACACAGTCTCCAGTAGGTTGCCCTCCAGGTTAGGGTTCCTAGATGCTCCCTGCTGTTGCTAATACTGGGGCTTCCCTGGTGGCTCTGAAGTAAAGAATCTGCCTGCAGTGCAGGATACCCGGTGGGTTGTTTAGTGACCCCACTTGGCTTCTCAGCTCCTCCTTCATCTAATCAATTAAATTCCCTCTGATTCAAACACTTAAGATGGTATTTTTCTTTTTTGAACCATTATTATTCTCATCTTACAGATGAAAAAAATTAAGAGGTGACTTGCCCAAGATCACATGTTAGAAACTGGCAATCATTGAGTCCAGTGATTCTGAAGCCAATGCTTCTGACTGATTCATTATATTGTCATTCCTTAATGAATAGTATAAAAGTGTGAAGGTTATTCTATTGCATGCGTGCTCAGTTGTGTCCAACTCTTTGCAACCCTATGAACTATAGCCCACCAGGCTCCTCTGTCCATGGGATTTTCCAGGCAAGAATACTGGAGTGGGTTGCTATTTCCTCCTCCAGGTGATCTTCGCAACTCAGGGACTGAACCTGAGTCTCCAGTGTCTCCTGCATTGGCAGGTGGATTCTTTATCCACTGAGCCACAGAGTTAGAAGTATATAAAGAGACTCTTATCTAACTCTACTTCATTAACAATGATCCTCCCCATACCCACTGTCTTGCTGCCAGTCTTCCCCAGAAGGATATAGTGAGGGGGTTGCTTTGGACTGTGAGCTTTGCTTGGGGCATCTTAGTTTATACTTAAGTCAGTAACAATAGAGATCTCCACTCACTAGTTTTGGTTCTTGACTTTTCCTGGTCATCGTAAATTTACTGTTACAAAGTAAATATACCATAAGTTGTTATGGAAAAACTCAAGCAAAGTTTTGGCCAACCCCATCCATATCATGCCCTTCCTGAACCAGGCACCAATTTCTTACAGAGGAAAATTAGGAAAAGATGTGACCACACGAAAGAACCACTCTAAGAACAGAGTTCTTCTGATTTTCCAGCAATAACTCTTTCTATAAAACAATTCTTGGGCACTCTATCCTCTAATCTGCCCAATGAAGTCTTTATGCAAGAGTCCTTCCACCTTCGATCAACTAATTCAGGTTTATAGCAAAAGCAACACAAGAGATAGTCTAAACACACACAAAAATTAATTTATTAAATTTTAATTTGCCATAATTTCTGGCTAAAGATTTTCTCTTTAAGAGGAGCTATTTAGGTAAGAAAAAATTATATATACATATATATTATACAAAAGGATATATATATTGTTCTGTAAAGGTGTTTATATATATAGTTTTGTGTACAATGCCATCATCACTTTAAAATTTTTAAATATTTAATTTATTAAACAGTTGCATAAAATATATCAAATAGGCCTGCCACAAACTGCACTTATATTTGAGTACTAGGTAATGTCCAGTTTTTTTATTATAAGTATTATTGTTATGAACATCTTTTTGTAAAAATGACTGCATTTTAGATTTTTCTCTAGGCTAGATTCTTAAGACAGGATAAATTTCTAAAAGTTCAATTATTGAGCCAAGGGAATATACAGGCTCAAAATCTTGAAACATACTAACAAATTGGTTTCCAGGATAATCCAAATTTCTATATGAATAAAACCACTGAAATATTCTGAAATAGATTCATTGTCTCCTAACAAACCTGTTTTCTTTACCAAAAGAGACAAGCTTATATTCACTGAGTAAAATATAAAACCTATTAGTTTAATTAAGAACTTTAAATTTATGACTACTGTTTTCTCACTTTTCCTTTTCTTCCAGGTTCTAAAATCTTACGAGTACAAAGAAGTAAAGAATACATATGCAACATGCATGTTTATAATAGACTTCCGAATTTGCCAGGATGATTTTTTTTTCCTTTTTGTCAAGGTCATAGAAACGATGAATCATCTTTTTCATTTGTCTCATTCCTAGTCTTGCAAAGGGAAATTCACCTAAGACCCCCTCCTTGTGCTGAGTGACTCTGACAGTACAGAGTATGTGAGAAGGCGTGGATCCTGCTCCTGACATTCTAACACAAGCTGAAGAAAGTAATCTGTTGACATTCAGAAAGCTACAGGCAGAAAGGAAAGCTACAATTTTCTCTCTATATTCACCTTGCAGAATTTCAGAACAGCAGTCAGACACTGTTTCCTAAGTTCTTAAAGTATCATGATTTACTACCTCTTCAGGAAATGACAGGAAAATTTGTTCAATCCATTTCCCATGGTTTCACAAAATCTAGGCCAAATTGCTCTCCTAATATTCATTGCTGTGCCCACTCCACCAGATAGTAACCATGACTCATGGTGAGATATTCGGCTACACTCACGAAGTATGGGACAGGAGATGTATCACCTGACCGCACCCCCACTGATATCTGAGCCACTCCCGAATCTCAGAGTCTTAGTTTTATCTGTAAAATAAAAGAGTCTGAGTTAAAGGAGACAAACACCCTTCTGTGTTCTAACATTCCATAATTTTAATGAGTCCTTATAAAGCATTGCTTATTTTTTAATGCTAAATCTTCCTTCATTTTTTCTATATCCCAGTGTAACGATAACATTTAAATAATAGTATTCTACCAACTTCAGGAATCACATGATGTAGACTATTTAATTCATTAATTCATCCCACAAACATGCATTTTTTGGCACTGTTGTAGTCCTGGGCTTGAAACAATGATCTAAAAGGAGGCCCCTGCGCCCATAGAGCTTACATTCTAGACTGTAAGCATGCGAACAAATAAACAAAATTATTTCAGGCAGACAGAGTGATGTAGCAGTGGCTGGGTGAGGGCAAACATGCCATTCTCAGCAGGGGAGTCTGCAAAGTTATCTCTTCAGAGGACAGTTGAGCTGACCTGAATGATGCCAAGAGCCAGCATGTCCAAGGTAGCCAAGTAGAGGAAATGAACTGGGGGCCTACCTCAAAGGCCCCCAGCGGGAATGAGGCTGGCTAGTTGAAGAAACAGAGAAGGCTAATGTGGTTGGAAGTCAGTGAGCAGGAGGAGAGACTAGGAGATGCAATCAGTAGGAGCTAGATCATGCAGACATTTGCAGATGATGATAAGGAGTTTTGCTTTTAATCTAAGAGCAATGACAGGCCATGGAGGTTTAAAGCAGGGGACTGATGAGATCTGATTTATATCTTAAAAGATCACCTCACCATGACTGCTGTACAGAGAACAGATTGTATATTTTATTGCCAGCCATATTGGAAAGGACTACTGTTCTCTTACAACAGTATTGATAGTACTTCTTTTGGTGAAAAAAAAGCAAAATATGCTGGATAAAATATTTTTAAATGTTTAAATGCAGACATTATCTAGAAATAAATGGAAATGTTCAGACACCAAAATCAATAGAAAGCACAAATCTAGAGAGCTAGGTGTCCTCCTGAAGCTAGCCACTCGCCTGGTAGCATCCACCCACCTTGACGACCTAAAATGAAACCCACTGAAGACAAGCCAACTGCACAGTGTGGAGCAGAATTAACACAGCTGCGTGGTCTCACCTCCCCAAGAGCTGTGAGGTCCACAGACTATCATTTCTTCCTCCACCTCGTCCACCACTTCTGCCCACAGTGTGGAGAGATGGTTCTCAATCTTAAGCATGAAAGCTGCTTTTTAACATCAGAAATCTTCTTTAATTCTCCTTCATACACACATATACACGCACAAAGAAGTTGTATTTTCACTTATTTAATCCAGTATCGTTTCCTAAGGAACTCAAGAATTGATAGACCCCAGGGAATAAGTCTGTGCACACTCTGTAGTTCAGCCTCCATATAGGAACAAGTGGAACAGAGGAGAGAAGACCAAAAGCCATCAAGGTGCCAGATCATAGAGTGAAAACTCACCATGACTCAAGACTCCAAAGAACTGTCATCTAGACCCAGTGTCCCCTCCTGATTAGAGTAATCACAATCAGCTCACAAGATTAAGAACTGCCTTTCAAATTAAGTGGGCAGGTTTCAGACCACTGTCCATCTATTTTGCTGAGCAACATACCCAAGTGTTCTTCAAAGTATATAGTAAGCGCTCAAGTGTTTGTTAATTTGCCTCGTCTCAGTAAAACCTCAGAAGGCTTGGTAGTGTCTCTTGGCCATCAGGACCAATAGGAAAAAACACAGATGGGGGGCAGGCTGGTTTGAATTTGTTGTCCCCTTCTGCTGACAAATCCTTTTCAGTTAGCAAACAAGACCTAGGTAGCAAAGCTGCAAATTTTTATCATTCTTTCCTCCTTTCCAAGTGTTTCTCCTCCCAGCTTCTCATCTGATGCACCAAACACAAAAGAAAAGCAGAGTATTTTAAAAAAAATGTATGTGCTTCCTGCATTGTAAAACTAAATGAAATATACTCCTTGAATGAGTAAATCTACCTCTGGAATTCCAATTTTTAAAAAAACTTAAATATGGAAATGGTTTCTACACAACGGCATTCCACATAGCATTAGTCTCAACAGCAAGAAAATTAGAAACAGCCTAACTGATCTATGACACATTCCTTGATGAAACAGTTATATACATATTAGAAATGAGAATTCTCATGAGACAATGGTAAGCTCAACTTCTCAAATTCAATTTCCAATGCAATGACCTTCGTGGAACTTTAGGGTATTTGTTCTTTATTTTTTCTCCAGCTTGTGTCTATTTTACGAGAGAGGGAGGGAGGAAAGAGGGACGGGAGAGCTTTCAGGAACTTGTGTTACTTTAACAACTCAATATACATTTGAAAGGCAGAATGTACAGGAAATAGACAATGTTGATCTTAGCCTCAGCACCCTAACATAAACAGGAATGGAAAGAAATCCCATACACAAACATTCTCTGAAAACAGAATCTCTAATTCTATTTTGCTAGAAATCAAATGAAAGTGAAAGAAGAGAGTGAAAAAGTTGACTTAAAGCTCAACATTCAGAAAACTAAGATCATGGCATCTGGTCCCATCACTTCATGGCAAATAGATGGGGAAACAGTGGAAAGTGTCAGACTTTATTTTGGGGGGCTCCAAAATCACTGCAGATGGTGATTGAAGCCATGAAATTAAAAGACGCTTACTCCTTGAAAGGAAAGTTATGACCAACCTAGATAGCATATTCAAAAGCAGAGACATTACTTTGCCAACAAAGGTCTGTCTAGTCAAGGCTATGGTTTTTCCAGTGGTCATGTATGAACGTGAGAGTTGGACTGTGAAGAAAGCTGAGCGCTGAAGAATTGATGCTTTTGAACTGTGGTGTTGGAAAAGACTCTTGAGAGTCCCCTGGACTGCAAGGAGTTCCAACCAGTCCATTCGAAAGGAGATCAGTCCTGGTTGTTCATTGGAAGGACTGATGCTGAAGCTGAAACTCCAATACTTTGGCCACCTCACGCGAAGAGCTGACTCACTGGAAAAGACTCTGATGCTGGGAAGGATTGGGGGCAGGAGGAGAAGGGGACGACAGAGGATGAGATGGCTAGATGACATCACTGACTTGATGGACGTGAGTCTCAGTGAACTCCGGGAGTTGGTGATGGACAGGGAGGCCTGGTGTGCTGCGATTCATGGGGTCGCAAAGAGTCGGACATGACTGAGTGACTGAACTGAACTGAACTGAGGATTCAAATTTAGAAATCATTAGAAGAAATGTTCCAAGTGGTATTAGTTGCAAAGTAGATATGAAAGGGTATCTTCATGGAAGCACTTATCCAAACTATATAGAAAATACTAAACTAAAATCTAATACTACAAAGCAAGTTTAAAATCAAATAGCTCAGAATTTATTTTCTTGTACTCCTCACTGTGGATGGTGACTGCAGCCACGAAATTAAAAAGACATTTACTCCTAGAAAGAAAAGCTATGACCAACCTAGACAGTATATTAAAAAGCAGAGACATCATGTTGCCAACAAAGGTCCATATAGTCAAAGCTATGGTTTTTCCAGTAGTCATGTATGGATGTGAGAGTTGGACCATAAAGAACACTGAGTGCCAAAGAATTGATGCTTTTGAACTATGGTACTAGAGAAGACTCTTGAGAGTCCTTTGGACTGCAAGGAGATCAAACCAGTCAATCCTAAAGCAAATCAACCCTGAATGTTCCTTAGAAGGACTGAAGCTGAAGTTCCAATATTTGACTACCTAATGTGAAGAACTGATCATTGGAAAAGACTCTGATGCTGGGAAAGAAAGAGGACAGGAGGAGAAGGGGGCAACAGAGGACAAGATGGTTGGATGGCATCACTGAGTCAGTGGACATAAGTTTGAGCAAAATTCTGGGGAGAGAGTGAAGGATAGGGAAGCCCAGCATGCTGTAATCCATGGGGTCGCAAAGAGTCAGACATAATTTAGAACAACGGCAAAGAAAGTTGTAGAGAGGAGCACAGCACAATAGGAAATAGTGAAAAGTAAACTGCTTTTTAATACAAAAGTTATGACCAACCTAGATAGCCTATTCAATAGCAGAGACATTACTTTGCCAACTAAGGTCTGTCTAGTCAAGGCTATGATTTTTCCAGTGGTCATGTATGGATGTGAGAGTTGGACTATGAAGAAAGCTGAGCACCGAAGAATTGATGCTTTTGAACTGTGGTGCTGGAGAAGACTCTTGAGAGTCCCTTGGATTGCAAGATCTAACCAGTCCATTCTGAAGGAGATTAGCCCTGGGACTTCTTTGGAAGGAATGATGCTAAAGCTAAAACTCCAGTACTTTGGCCACCTCATGCAAAGAGTTGACTCATTGGAAAAGACTCTGATGCTGGGAGGGATTGGGGGCAGGAGGAGAAGGGGATGACAGAGGATGAGATGGCTGGATGGCATCACCGACTCAATGGACATGAGTCTGAGTGAACTCCAGGAGTTGGTGAAGGACAGGGAGGCCTGGTGTGCTGCGATTCATGGGGTTGCAAAGAGTCGGACACGACTGAGTGACTGAACTGAACTGAACTGAATGCAAAGTAAAAAGCAAATCGCTATTTTTCTCATATGCGGGTAGTAGCTCGATACTCTGTGACTCAAACACTGAACGCATCTGATTTCAAGTGCTAGAAAAATTAACATTAATTAAGCTGAGGGAATTACTGCACTTGTGTTTTTATATCAATTGAATCCACCTAAGGAAAATTAAAACACAAAAAGCTGAAATAAAACTGATGTAATTTATGTCACTATTGCTAATTAAAATGTTGAGGCTTTCCCAGTTAAAATGACTAAAATTAGAACTCACACATCTCACATCTAAGGAAAATCAAACTGAAATCACATATGTTTCTCAAGGTAGCAAATAGCTTTTCTTTTCCTTTTTTCCTATTTGCAGCATTCAGCAGTAGAGCAGATTAAGAGATCAGAATCATGCCACTTTAAATGACTGACATTTACTGTCTAAGGTAGAGCTCAAGGGTTTCAATTCAAGTAAAAGTCCAAGGATGCAAATACCAATCGAATGACTTACTGGGCTAGGAAAAGGTGAGTAAGTGCGTTATAAAACTTATAAACATGGTTTCTAAACAAAAGCTTCAAATGATGAAAATGATATTCCCTTATTCAGTCCAGTATTATTTGAAGGATCATAACATCTCTTTTAATAAATAAGAAGTATCTGAATCCTATAGCTTTTTGAGGGTTCTTTCTTCTTTGTCTTTTGCACATTAAAATCAAAGTGGTTTTCAAGTAAATTGGGGGGGTGCAAAAATACACAGGCCTATAGAGTAGTGTGTTGGGACAATGGTTGATGGCTTGGGAAGCAGTTGTACATTATCTTTTTAAAAACAATATTTAATGTCCAGTACAGACAGTAATGTCGACAAACAGATTGCCAACCAGTTGGAATGTGGACCCAGGTGGAGAGCCACTCAAATAAGCCTCCTAAGTAGGTTACAGAGTCATTCCTGGAGATTATAAGGAAGAATTTCAAACAGCACCATCTGTTAGAACTACTACCCTGAAAAAATTACACTAGCTGGCTATCACTTAAAACACCATGGGCGTTCACTGCACCTGTGCTGGAACAGCATGGCGACAATCCATGGTCACATCCTGGCTCTAGCTTTGTAAGCCATGGCTTCAGCTCAACCCCATTCAATCAGAGTCCTGAGGTACCAGATACTCGGAGGTGCAAAGATGTGTCTTCTCACAGATGGCCCCTGGAGTCCTGCTAGGGCCTGAGCCTCAGGTCCTCCTTGTAGGACCCCAGCTCCCACTTATATCCTGTCCCAAGTCTCCAGGTTAGGAGCCCTCCACTCATGCTTCCCACTCAGATAGCATCACCATGCACCCTTACCTTACCCCTATGCACTGGCTACCTCCTGAGCCGTCCTTAACAAGGGGTACAAGCACAGATGCCACTGGTGCCCAGTAGGTCACAAAAATGGGTGAAGTGTGGCCAGACCTGTGTGAATGGTTGGGAGGGAGCAGATGTGGGCCCCGTCTATAGAAGGCCACCCCACTCAGCCCCAGGAGGGTGTCAACATGCAGGATGCAGGAAGGATATTGCCAAATGGCCTGAATCTTCAAATATACACATATTAAACTGATTTGCAAATGTTGGTCTTTTTTTCTTAAACTGTTTGGGACAGACAAAACATCACAATGTGGGGTTTCTATAGCTGATTTTAGTCAGGTTTGGGATTCTAAAAACACCTTGATACAGTCACCCATGACTGTGACCTCAAAAGCTTCCTGCTCTGTTCCCTCTTCTTAGAATCTCTCCAGAGCTTCAGATAGTGCAGGGCATGAATCAGACAAGCTTCACAGGCACTTCACCAAAGAATTCCCATCCCACCTGCTATTGTTTCAATCAATTCAACTCTATAACAGACAGATAAAAGAGGCTCAACCATTCTTGGCAGTCTTCTCTAGAAACTGCCTCAGCTTCTTGGATGACCCAGAAGTAAAGATAAGAAACTCCATTTGTGGTAGTAGAGAAAAGGGCCTTTGCTTGAAGCCAAACAGCCACAATCAACAACAGCACAGTCTCTAAGATCTGTCTGGCTCAGCCTCTGTGGTGGAGATCATGAACTGCCTTCCAAATAGTCACTTTCTCCTTCTTCCTTAGTAACAGAACTCCACCAATAGCTAGGCATATCGCTGCTTGACGAAACAATCTGAATTTCCCAGCCTCCCTTTCAAGTAATTAAGGTCATGTGACTAAATTCTGACCAATGAAATATAAGAGGAAGTACTGTATGGGCTTCTGGGAAGGAAGGTTCCCCTGCCTTTCCTGCTGGCTGGAATGCAGAGGTAATATCTAGAACTCCAGCAGCTATCTGGAGTTAACTTTGAGAATGGAAGCCATGTGTTTAGAAAATGGATTACAGAAACAGAAGGAAACTGGGCTCATGACAACATTCTAGAATCACCATGCCATTCCGTCTGTCTACTTCCAGACTTTTTTTTAACACGAGAGATCAAACCTTTGTCCATTTAAGCCACTTTTTGAAAGGATTATTCATAGCTGAATGTCATCCTTAAGCAGCACGGTATCCCCCTTTCCCTTGGCCATCTTTGCTCCATCCAATTCTTTGATCCTTTTTAAACTGCTGTTCTCTTGTGAACTAAATTCTCCTATATACTCAAGGTTTTTCTGTCACTCTTCCACCCTAATCAATACTTGCCATTTTCCTGATGATAAAACTTCTCTTCCAAGGCAAAGACTTTTTCTTTTGCCTGTCTTTTCAGCTTAGCAAGGCTCACAGTTACTTAACAAATGGCATTTCTCTCCTCTCTCTGGAGACAAACTGAAATGTACACTCCCTTGGGTATGAAAATTATGCTGTTGACCCATCATCCCTAAAGCATCTTGAGAAAGTATTTTTTGCCACCTTTCCACCTCTCCCTTTCTCTTCTCAAAGATGGGCAGCATGAACAGGCAGGGCAATAGAGCAAAGGCTGAGGCCATAAGAGAGAGTAAAGCTAAATGGCTCACCTGCCAAAAGAACTCACTGCTTTGACCTCTGATTAACATTATGCCTTACCCCATAGAAATAAGCAGCCTTAGACATCTGCTAGAATATTGGTATTTTCAATCTCTAGTTTGAATGACAGGACCCTGGAGGCAAAACATTTCCTGTGGAGATTCTGTACTTCTGCCTGCTCTTGCTTTTCTAGCTCAAACAACTCGATTTTGTTGGGCTTCAAAGTACAGTTCAAGGGACATATTTTATAAGTCAAGTTAATGGCCCTGGGGATAATACCGGTGTGACTCATCGATGACAGGAAAAATATGAGGTATGTGTAAACATTCTGCAGCAGGTTTGAAAAGACCCAATTACAATTATGTCTGGGACATGTCTAGTGGTTCTTCCATTATTTTACATGAAATAATATAATGGCTAGTGAATTAACTCTGGAACTTTTTAGAGATAAGAGATGGTCCAATAGCATACTGGTCATGGTAAATTTCAAGAGAACAGCATCTCCCCAGCTATTTTAATTGACAGATAATTAAGTGACTTATAACATCCCCAAGGAAGGGGGAAGAAATATATCTCAGCTGAGCCTTCAGAAATAATTCCCAAGCCACACTACAGAGCTGGGCCATCAGAAGAACAACTGCCTCTTCTGTGATTAGCTGCCTACCACCTCCGGTTCCATAACCACAGGACCACACCACAATTAGGAATCAAACATTAACAGGAAGGCATGAAATCACGAGGATCCAGGAGCCACCGGACCAGGAAGCTGCTGGCTCAGCTGCTGCTGCGGTCTGCTTCCGCATCATACACTACCTACTGTGTCCTTCACGGGCACAACTGATACCCCACACTCTGCCTCTTCACACTCATGCAGCTAGCGACTGAGCCCTGGGACTTGTGCCAAAGCTGAGAGCAAAGCAAAACTTCTCCATGGCCCCTTACCACCTTATATCCAGGAAATTCTGAGAAATGGCTTTGTAACTTTCTACCTCCTGCCAGTTGAAAGGATACATTAATAAGGGCTTGGAACAGATGTTGAGAGACTCCACCATTTCTACCATAGAATAAATTTACTCTTAATGTATCATATTACTAAGTATATATCAAATACCTGATTCACACACAATCGTATACGTAGCCCAGGCAGTCAACAGCATTTGCTGAGAAAGTCTGGCCAAGGTGTTGGATTTTTAGCAACTTCAATTTTCATCAACATAGTATCTAAACTATCTCATTTTTTATACCACCATTTACCACACCGTAGATAAACAGTCACTGCATGAATGCTTATGAATGAGAAGGATGATCATGGGAAGTGTTCTGCAAAGTGCTAAAAAAAGATACACACTTTCCTAAGAATCTTAACATCTAATAAGAGAATATAGTACAGACACCCATGAATGAGGTGACTGATATAGAAAAAACGTTCCAAACCAATCCTAAAATTTAGTTATAATTGCTTTCGATGTAAATAGTCTACAAGGGAAATGGGGTGGAGTAGGTTTGCCTGAATCAGCACCCCCACTTGACTGTTTAAGAAACACTGTTTAGTAGCATTCACCACTTTTCTTCCAAAATAGCAAACCCAGAAGTACTGCAAAGGGAACAGAAGTTCATGCTGGGATCAAAGTGTATCACAGAAAACACCAAGGCACTCGATTAAATACTGCGAATTGGTTTTTAGACCATTGCTAAGATGTCTTTGAAAAGAATGGTCTGAGACATTCATTTCTTTCTGTTGGACACTGAAATAAATATTCCTGGTACTAAATCCATCCTCTTACAATCACTGGGAAAAACTACAGTTTGACCACTGATAAGGCTGCCCATTGGGCAGAATCCACTTTCCTGTGTAACCATTTTTGCAATAAATCATGCAGAAAAGGCAGTGTCAGTGATAAGGCTGTACACTTGATTGCTATTCCCTCAGCCAACTCTTATTAACACAGAATCCAATTAGGGAAATGCCATAAGATATAATAAGCATAATTCATACATTTCCTGGAAGCAATTGCTATGTTATTATTTATTTCTGGTTTTATTTTTACCACAACTGAAGAACACACAGGCAACGAATTACAATGCTATAACTGTAGTTTGAAAATACTGTAAAAAAATTAAAATAAGCCCAAGGGACTATGGTCAGGAGACAAATCTAAGGAAGGCTCCTGGGCTTCCCTGTGCCTGTTAAATGTATCTCATTGCACATTAGACTCTATGGTATTTGTGGGCAAATCCCTATGCTACCAGCAAGGATGTCTGGCTGCACAGCTGGACTAGCTAGGCGGTGATAATCAATTTCCCCAGAGCCTCCTGGCAGAGGGCCATGTGCCCCTAGAAGCCAAAAGAGCATCAGTGCAGTACCCAGACTCCTCGGAATTCATGTTGGCTCCTCAGCAGCTGGAACTAGTGCAGAGACTGTGAATTATCCCAGACCAAGAGACATCTTCTACTCCACTACTTCCTCTTCCATTTATCCCTACTTCTAGCCTGATTCTCAACTCAGAGGAATTCAAAAACAAAGTCTGTCTTCCCATCTCCTCATTTCCCCAACTCGTCAGTACTGAGAAGCCTCAGGAGGGGTTCTGGGAATGTTCCCAAGAAGTGGAGAAACCCCAGGGCGCCATGATTAACTTGTCAGCAGACCTGAGAGCCACATGTCTCAAAGATCTAGAGTTGCCCTATTATCAATCCCCAAGAACTTGACCACTGCATTCCCATTAATATTAACAGTGTTCTCACCAACAATACAGAGGAATTACTGGGTTCTCTCTGGCTCTGCTTCTCGAACAAGCCAAGTAATTGCCGTGAATATTTTGTTATCAAGATGAACATTTAGCCTTAACCTAGCAAAGATTATTGGTGCTTTTCTTCACTTGCTATTTTCCTTACACCTTATATATTTAAATGGACTTTAGCTGCAGTTTTTATTTTTACATATTTTATAAATTTTGAGAAACCCAAATAGTGATATTATATTTGTGCATTCTTGAATAATATCTTTCCTAAACATTTTAGTTGACTCTGGATATTCCGATATCTATTTATGACTAGAAAAATCCTCTTGAAGCCATTTGCAATGGCCTCTATCTTCTTCTAACTTCTACCTTCCTTTTGAGAAATTTCTAGTTTTCTATCTTCCCCCATCCCCTGCCTGTTTTAATCTCTGCCACCTAGGAAGCTAATCTTTAATCTCCCATCACTTACTATAGGAATATTGTTGAAGAGAAGAATGAATATTGATAAGTGACAGTTATAAATGATGTTGATGTTCTTGATAGCTCACGCTAAATTTATTTGATTTTGCATTTACTAGACTTGCTTGATTAGAAGTATACATTACTAGGGACTCCATGGCTTGAAAAGATGAGAAACAAGGAAACTAGTATGTTGGTGTCTGATTCCAGCCATGCTAGTGGTACCTCTGTGAGCTCTACTACGTACTATTCAGTTAGCTTGAAGCTATAGAACTGACCACTCTCATCCATCAACACAGCTACAAGCACCCATGTCAGAAATCCACCGGTCATGTTGTTATAGGTCAGGAGGAAAAGTGAGTTTGATAAAGAAATTACAGCGATTAGAGGTAGAAATAAAGGAAAGAAAAGAGTTTCAGTCCCAGTGGAAAACAGGCAGAAGGGGCAAGAACGGGGCACCAGAGACAGGTGTATTTAGTTAATACAAGAAAAAAACAGTTGAAATCAGAGTCAGGGGAACTGTCCCATGGGTTAGACAAGATCTCAACAATTCACTTCCCACAGGGCCTGCTCCACAGACTACAGTTTATATTGGTAAGGCTCTTCCCACATACCTCTGCTATTAAATATTTTTTTAAACTTCATTATATTGATGAATGCAGAATCAAGCTGTGCAGTGAATTCATTTTTAAACTGCCTGACTTATTTTTCTGAGTTGTCTTTGTTTAAAAAAAAAGTCCCTATTGCTCTCTAAACACCTATAATGAATAATCCATGCCACAATTTCTTTTCATATTCACTAATCTTTATATATTCAGCTTTCTATTAGCTGCAATTTCAATTCATTAAAAAATGATATCATCCTGGGACTAAAGCTTGATTCTTGTTTTTTATGCCAAAGCAATTGCATTTCAAAGAGTAAAATGTTATGTGCTTTCCACTTGGAATTTTTACCAGATTCCTGTCTTTTGACTATTGCCACCTCTCAGTAGAATTGAAATGAGAAGAGAACATTTAAAAAACTTAAACACTGGGAATTGAGAGCTTTGAATATTCAGTTATGTGAAGTAGGATGCATGGTGAATATAGAAATAGTTTTTAGATCTCCTGGGTAAAAACATCAGTAATGATAGTAATGGTATAAGTAATAATAACACTATATATTTTTCAACTTGTGTTCCTGATCCACCCTTGTGTACTGAACTGAGGTGCCAATCATATACATTTCACATCTCCGTTTCCCACTTACACTGAGTCTCCCTGACCCTATCACTATCAATAATAGCAGTATGCCAAGTGATAATTATGTATTAGCTTATGTAATCCTCACAATAACCCTATAAATCCATATTTTTATTACTTTCTACAATTTTTGAGTAGAAACTAGGGCACTGAGGCTTTAGTAATTTCTTGACTAGTAGGAACAAGGGATCTGAACCCAGGCAGTCTGCCAATGGAGCCTACATACTTTAACACTCTGGTACATTGTGATGGTCCTTTGTCTGCTTCCCAGTGAGTGATGTGGACATACGTAGGAGGATTCAGGAACGATTGGTTCTATACCCATGGAGAAGATGGATTATACACACAGGTAGCAGAGGCTTCCATACTGCTGAATCCCAGAGAATAGTAGACATAATTAAGCAAAACATATATCCCTGGCTGGCTTTTTTCCTCACCCTTTTGCCTTTTGCTTGTCTAGTTGTCCTTTTGATCACCGCATTTGGCTTTTGATTCTGTTAGCCTGGGTAACTGGCAGAGGCAATGATAAATGATCGTGTTTTGGCTAACCGTGTCAGATACATTATGGTATACTATATTGAGCCAAGAAAGTATCTTATGCTGGTAGGGTTCCTTGGTGGTACCAAGCGTTGCTGCTGGCACAGTGCACCCAACAGACATTTTACATAATAGCCATCCATCTCCTCCAACCCACATCACCATGGTGACTACAGACCTGCCATTCCAGGGCCTGAACCTTCCAGACCATCCTCAAATTTACCCAAGCAAAATGCCAAAGCCCCTTGGTAGCTAAACGCAGAGTTAGTTTTGCACATTATTTAGTATACTGTTTCATTCAAGTTCAGTATGATAATATTACATGAAAGAACTGCCTATATTTATGTCCTGAATATAAGTAAACAACAAACGGATAAAGTCAAATCATGCAAACAAAATGTATATAATGGTATCATATATCATGTTTAGGTCATCTCCCCACTGCAGAAGAGTAAACAGAAATAGGCTTTTATTCTCTTTCTATTGGGAATCTTGGGTCTGTCTTCAGTCATTCAATCAATAAAAAGGTATCAACTGGGTGCACGCTATGTGAGGAGTGCAAGATAACGAAGATAAGACAGCCACCTCTGTCTTCAGGTGGCTTCTATGCTAAGTGTTAAAATAAGGACATATGCGATCTTCAATTAAGGAAGTCTGAATTATAAAAGATTTGTAAGGAAAAATACTTCTCTATATAGCAACCCACTCCAGTGTTCTTGCCTGGAGAGTCCCAGGGACGGGAGAGCCTGGTGGGCTGCCGTCTATGGGGTCGCACAGAGTCGGACACGACTGAAGCGACTTAGCAGCATACTAAGATTTTGGAGAACACAGCCTGAACAGAATATTATGCTAAAAACATGTTGGAAAAAAATGAGTTCCTGAAGGTGGGTCTTATAAGAAAGTAGTAGCTGATTTTCCCCCACAAAGATTTGGCTAAAACAAATAAAAGGCTAGAAGTGCCTATTTCTATTTCATTCTTTAAAGTAATTTAGTCAAGAAGTTGTGTCCAACTTATGACCCCATGGCTGTAGCCTGCCAGGCTCCTCTGTCCATGCGATTCTCCAGGCAAGAATACTGGAATGGGTAGCCATTTCCTTCTCCAGGGGAATCCTACCGATCCAGTGATCGAAGTCGAGTCTCCTTTGTTGCACATGGATTCTTCACTGCTGAGCCACCAGGGAAGCCCTATTTCATTCTTGGGGCAATAAAACAGAAAACTACCTGTTCCCTAGAGGCCTTTTGGTGTGGACAACTCTTTTAGTATATGGCAAATGGCTTCTAAACACATCTAATAAAATCTCTGCAAGCCTTTATAAAAAGCTTTATAAAAAGCTTTATAAAAAGCTTACATTTCCCAAAGCCATTCCTATGCTTATTATCTACATGCCAACATTACAGAATCATTTGGTAAACAGTCACCCTTATCTAGCCATCTGAACACAAATGCATGCACACACATACACATGCACACATTACTTCTCCCATGTTTCTAGTCACACTATTTTCTTACCAAACAAGATATGCTTCTTCCGCATATTCAACCTCTGCACTTCTGTAAACACCTTTTGTTAACTGGAAGGGCAGAGGGTGAATGGAATGTCCCTGTAGGGGCAGAAGTGCATGTGGCTTATCACTAGAGGAAGGTCTCCTCCAGCAATAGCTTCTGTCTGTGACCTGGGAGCTGGAGGGAGAACAGAATCCAAGGAACAGGTGTGACTGATACATGAAAACAGGCAAAGCAGACTTGGTTTTTGAAGCCACATACCAACAACATACTCTTATTCCTTTTTGTCTCAGACAAAGCAGTAAAACAATCGTCAAAAGCCCCAAATTCAGATTTATTACGGATGGAAACCTCACCTAGTCAGCCTTATTTAACATCGTTAATCTGAGGAAACCACAGAGAGAATATTCACACTCAGCTGAAATGTAGCTGCTGTTGGAAATAAAGGAGGGTCCCCATCCTTTCAAGAAGTAATCCACAACCTTCACACAAAAGATCTGCCTGTCAACATGCAATGGCTCAAAACAAACTTGTCACCAAGTACACAGCTGCTATGTACTAAGGGGAAAATATGGGGAATTGTGATCAGAAGAACGGAATTCCATGGCTGGAGGAGGACACAGTTAAGGGACCAACCTCAGTGACCAAAGGCCAGAGAGCAAAAGGTACATTTAAACTTGTGTTAATCACTCAGTCGTGTCTGACTCTTTGCAACCCTGTGGACTGTAGCCCACCAGGCTCCTCTGTCCATGGAATTCTCTAGGCAAGAATACTGGAGTACGTAGCCATTCCCTTCTCCAGGGGCTCTCTTCCTGACCCAGTGATTGAACCTGGGTCTCTTGCATTGCAGGCAGATTCTTTACTATCTGAGCCATCGGGAAAACTACATTTAAGTGTAATGGTACACAACCCCTTACATTCTAAGTGCCTCCCTCTGTATCTAACATTGTACGTGGCTCTACAGGAGTCATCGCATAGGGACAGTGCTGAGTCATCTCATAGGGACAGTGCTGAGTCATCGCATAGGGACAGTGCTGAGTCATCAAGCCTTCTCCCAGGAGCTACTGCACATGCAGTTGGCATTTGTGCTCTTATTATCATCAGGAATGAATCCTATTTCAGCATTCCAATTCAATGGGCCACGATTGGAGAATGAATGGAGAATTTCGGGAGGCAGTCCTGACCCCATGACTCATAGTCAAGTGAGCACTATTTAATTGAATTACCAGTTGAATAAAAATTACTTTAGGAAATGAACTATAAAATCCAGGTCAAGTTGTAACATCATTATTAACATCACTACTGGAAGTACTAGGGACCTTGAAAATATGATCTTGAGTGCTTGCCAGAATTCTACAAAGTAGGTAAGCCTCACAAGAACCTTCCCTACCTGCACTGAACATTGTATCCATTTCTAGGGTTAGCTGAGTGAGTGATGATAGAGTGAGTGATAATTCAGCAAAGCCATCCAATGTAGTATGTAGCATAGTGATCAAGCACATAGTAGGAGCTCCATAAATGTTGGCTGAATTTAAGAATCAATGCATTGATTACAAATTAATAATCGGTTACCTGATACGTCTGTGAAAATTAATCAGTCACATAAAATACATTAAGGGGGGGAGTCA
This sequence comes from Bison bison bison, assembly GCF_000754665.1. Lineage (NCBI taxonomy): Eukaryota > Metazoa > Chordata > Mammalia > Artiodactyla > Bovidae > Bison > Bison bison. Next base: position 495,481 of record NW_011494900.1, on the reverse strand, counting down.
TGATTGGACTACAAGGAGATCAAACCAGTAAATCCTAAAGGAAATCAACCCTGAATAATCATTGGAAGGACTGATGCTGAAGCTGAAACTCCAATACTTTGGCCACCTCACGCGAAGAGCCGACTCATTAGGAAAGACCCTGATGCTGGGAAAGATTGAAGGCAGGAGGAGAAGGGGACGACAGAGGATGAGATGGTTGGATGGCATCACCAACTCAATGGACATGAATTTGAGCAAGCTCCAGAAGATGGTGTAGGACATGGAAGCCTGGCACGCTGCAGTCCATGGGGTCATAAAGAGTCGGACATGACTGAGCAACTGAACAACATGATTAAATGAATCAATGGTAATTTTGATCAAGAGGCTAATGACAACCACTCTCAAACACCCAAATGTGCTTTAAGCTATAATCAAATAGTCTCCTTTTTTTTGCTTCTGCATTTTCTCTGTTTAAGTCTAGATCCTGGCACCTGTGAGCCAGGATTCCTAAACACTTCTGGTTTGGCACTGCCCCATTCAAAACAATTTTTGCTCAAATAAACTCTTTAAAAAAATTTAAGTAGTGATTTTGAATAAGAAAATGAGACATTCTTTGATAACCAGCCTACCCTTTCTATTCGAATAAATCAATCTGCGCCAAAACCAAGGAGACAAATAATAGATGAATGTCCTTTATTTTGTTCATGACTATACTTTGTGTCCCTCTTGTGGTTAGGTGGAGCCAGGCACAATGACTTCAGTGAGTTTTTGAGTTGAGGTGCCTCATGCTGGTTCTGCACAAAAGCACTTAACCCCTTAGAGTGGACTGGCTCTGCACAAAAGCACTTGATCCCTCTGAGCTTGCTTTCCCCTCAAGCATGGCAGTGGGCAACATCTGAGATGCTGGCTACTCCATCAACCTGTATCCCTGAGTGAGGATGGTCGGCAGAGTGCCTGGTCAACCCATAATGGACACACAGTGTGAATAAGAAATGAATCTTTGTTCTTTAACCCCTGACACTGTTATGGTAGCACATCTTATTCCAGACCAATTGATAAAAGGAATACAATTCCAGGATGCTAGTTTCCACAAAACAACAATGAGCCATGATCACATCAAAGCTCAAACTCACAGTTTCTGAATTTTGCTCACCTCCATCCCAGACCATCTTCTAATCTTCCTTTATTATTACCCTTACTCTAATTGGTTTATTAATTGCACAAGAATTTTAAAAATTCTGCTCTCTGCAACAGGCTGTGATCAGCGCTGGGAATAAAAGGGAGAGAAGGCAATTTATGTCCCAAAGAAAAGCAATGCATGTTCTAAATGAGATTACATTTAGAGCTCAGCTCGACAGATGTGAAACAGACCCAAAAATTGTCCTGAGCCTCTCCTTCCTTGTGTTTGATCTGTTTCTATGGACTGGTGTCAGAAATCTCTTAACCACAGAAGCCCTTTTTGCTTTCTTTTCTTTCAGGTCTTGACAAGACGCCTGGTGGGTCAGATGAGTCATTGTTTGGCAATCTAAGAATTGTCAGTTGTACTTTCATCTTTCATATTTTTCTGTCAAGAGGCAGCATTCAACAGAACTGTATATTTTCTGCCACATAGTAACAACAAGGATGGTGACTGACGAGAGTTAAATCCCTATGGACTATTCACTTTAGTTAAAATTTCATCAGCATCTTGGAACATCCCCTGTCCAACACGTCTCAGGGGAAAGATAAGAAATATTATTTTACTTCTGTTTGATTTTAAAAGATTAAGTCTGTTGACCTTGGTCCCTGATCACCATTCATAAACAAATACATGGATCGTCATAGAGTCTCAGGATGGTAGGAAGATGATTCCTTTTAAAAATCTGACACTAGCTATGGGCTTTATCTCTGGTCGCTTATCATCTTAAGTGTATGCTTTCCCCTTCTACTATCAGAAAAGCATTTATCAGCCATGCAGACAGGCTCAAAGCAAACTGGAAGCCCACTATGTTTATTTTTTGCTCTGAAAAAAAATCTCATCAGCTTCCTATTCTTGTCAGAATTATGAAGATAAAGCTTTGATGTGCATGATTTGAAAAAATGACATTCACTGTAAGGTAATATTAGGGTCTGACTTTCAAGTATTATACATTTACTTCTTTATTGTTTTAAGGCAATGCTAGTGATTAACTGCTCAAATCACGTAGCTAATTTCACCATTCTCATATTTTCTCATTTCCTCACTGTCCTCTGTCCTTGTTCTTCTCCAATCCTGACAAATAATAAAATTATATTCCAGTCAAGAGTGAAATAGTCACAGGTATAGCCACTGAATGGGAACAAACTGGTTCATCTAACAAATACCTTTGAGTCCTGACTTCATACTAGATGCTGGTATAGATTCTGAAAATAGAGCAATAAAGTCCAGTAGAGGAGGCCATACTCTCACATGTCAATGGAGAGACAATAATCAATAATATCAGTTCAAATAAATGCTGTGAAGAAAATGAAATAGAGTTACAGGATAGAGTGATGGGAGAGCTGGGCTTACCAAAGAACACTTCTCTAGAAAGGTCAAGTTTGCATCAAATTCCAAGTGAAAAGAAGCCAAAGAGTTGAGGAAAGAGACATCTAGAAAGAAGGACCAGGAGGTTCAACAAGGAGCTTGGAGTGAGAAAGAGCTTAGCCCATTCAAAGAAGAGAAAGCAGACCTTACTAGATGGAGACAAGGGAGAAAGGGAAGGCAGAGGCCAGCTCAAGATGAGCCACAGAGTTCAAGGTAAAGCCCTTGGATTTTGTTTCAAATCCAGTGAAAAGTTATTGGAAGACTTTAATAGAAGAGTGACATTAAATGTAGATATGCAAATATCAGTCCAATCATCTGACAAAATCAGTCAGATCTTTCCACTTTCAAACACGATGCTAGATCTACCAATTCTACAAAGAAAGCATGGGGATATCCCCCAAGTCCAGGGGGAAAACTCCTGAGTTCCCACCTTTCATTAGTGCTCCAAAGCTCACACTTGCCACCAACCAACAGGCTCAGGAGGAATATGCACCTGTCTTTTCAGAAAGCCCACCCTATTGGGATGTCCTATTGAGCTACTTCCTAAATTCTTACTATACCAATGTGATGTGTTACTCGAGCCAGGATCAATCAGAAGACAAACGTCAGCTGCTATGTGGAGGATGGTCAGGTGGGGAAAACTGGAAGCTAGGGGCACAGGGTATCTTACCAACTCTGATCCAGCATTACATGGGCTTGTATGAAACTTCCTTAGATGGCACTGGAAAAATAATCAGCTTGCTGTAAAATATTAAATTTAATTTGTATTAAAATATATAATAAAATATAAAGCATTAAATATATTATTAAATATTACTGAATTTTATAACATGTTTCATTCTGATCCTAATAGTCTTTCATAAAACCTTAAAAGATTTTCTGCCATGGGATCAAGTGAAATGTCACTTTTTTTCTTAAGCAAAAAGATAAAATTTATGAACCATGCATATGCCAGTTCTGTGAGATGCCATCTTGATTAAAATGTGCTTAAATTTGCTTTCAACTTGGCAGAGCTCCATGGGTGCTTAGACATTAAAACAGCTGGCATTTCTGTCAAGAAGTTTTGTATTTCTTTTTAGAAATGCAGATTAAATTGAGTTACTTTAAAATCCCCACTCTTGAAATCAATATATACAGATCAGGTCTATTCTCAAAAACAAGAAAGTTTTATTCCCATCCCTCTCTTTTTACTGCCAATCCTAAACTCTTTTGTAAGCCCACGAGGACCTCATTGAAAAGTCTTGAGAGACTTGCTTTAATCAGGAAGCAGTAGGCTAATAATTATTTTTTTTAATAGCCACCAATAATGCCTACTTCCCATGTGGCACAGTGGTAAAGAATCTACCTGCCAATGCAGGAGATGCAGGAGACATGGGTTTTATCCCTGGGTCGGGAAGATCCCCTAGAGTAGGAAATAGCAACCCACTCCAGTATCCTTGCCTGGGAAATCCCATGGAGAGAGGAGTTTGGCAGGCTACATACAGTCCATGGGGTCACACAGAGTCGGACTTAACCAAGCACGATCATGAAAAATGCCTATCCTCCAAAATGCAGAGGGATGATTAGATGATATCTCTACTTCAAAATTCACTAAAAGTAGAGAAGTTTCCCATTCAACTACAAGATGATACTGGACACCCTTCTAAGGACACACGTACATCCCTTAGAGGCAGAGATCACAAACTGACAACCAAACACCTAATATGATCAACCTATTTTCCCCATGTTAACGGGTAGCAACAAGTCTCACAATGTTAGCATAGTATTTTTAAACAGTTGAATTAATTGGCTGTCAATATTTAAAACTCAGGAGATTTTACGACTTTATTTTCAGCTCATTTGAAAAAAAAGTCAAAAGATCTGAAACTTCTACAGGTACACATGCTTGCTCTTCAGCAAGACAACAATCCCCAGATGGTGAGTAATGGACACTCTCCATGGGTGGAGAAATATTTGATTTGCTACGACTCTACCATGTCCTATTACATTGTAATCCCTCCCTGAACCATTCACTTACAACACCTATCTGACCAGTGCAAACCGTCTTTCGCAATGAAGAGACGGATTGGATGCATATATGGATGTATGGATGGATGGGCGGGTGGACAGAATGCAATTAAGCCCCAAATTATGCAGCTTGCTGAACAGTAAATTTTTATAGCAAGCACTGTTTTGAACCAAATACACCAAGGTTCCAAGACCTCCCCAAAATTAGAATTTTGAATTCCTCAGGCTAACCAAACTGAATAATAGACTTAAATAGTTGAGACTAAGACTCTGACTACTTCTGGATCTAGACCAGACCATTTCTGCCTGCTTTTCAAAACAGGAGACCTTGGGGGTGATCACGGCCATTCGCTAGCCCACATGGCACCTTTGTGGAAAAAGTTCCCCTTCCTGTGGGTTGACGCGTCAATGGCTTGGCAAGCAGAGTAGGACTTCCTTTTCACTGCACTCAACTCCCACACCAGCCCAATTGTACGGTGATTAATCTGCACAGATATAGGCAGCACCACAGCCCTGGAAGTGAACTTTACACAAACCACAAATGAAATCAACATGCAAATGAAATTCAACCAGAGAGATGCACCTGATAAATCAAGAGATTAAAGGGACATGAAGATCTGTGTGTGCTTTCACTGGTAAGCTGGATGTTTAATCTCTCAGAGGAAACAGATCTTAAAACTTTTGAAAAAGGGAAATAAATGAACACTACCCCAGGCCAAGAGAGCTGAAGATCAAAGCACTCTACCTAATCTCCAAGATCATTCTGTCCTGATGAACAGGTCTCCTACATGGGTAGATACACACAGTCTATTCAGAAAACCAGTTTTTATTTATTGGGGGTAAAAATAATTTACAAGAATTTTTTCACTTTACTATTTTTGAAGTATAGTCAAATTTACAATGTTGCAGGTGTACAGCAAAGTGATTCTGTTATTATACACACATATTTATATGTATATTCAGATTCTTTCCCACTATAGGTTATTATAAGATATAGTTCCCTGTGCTATACGGTAGGTTTTTGCTGTTTATCTATTTTATATATAGTAGTGTATTTATGTTAATCCCAAATTCCTAATTTACCTCCCCCTTTTTCCCCTTTGGTATCATAAATTTGTTTTCTATGTCTTATGAGTCTATTTATGTCTTGTAAATAAGTTTATTTGTATCATTTTTTCAGATTCCACAAATAAATAATACCAGATGATATCTGTCTTTCTTTTTCTCACTTACTTCACTTAGTGTGATAATCTCTAGGTCCATCCATGTTGTTTCAAATGTCATTTCACTCCTTTTATGGCTAAGTAATATTCCATCATGTGTGTATGTGTATATATACAGACACACATACACATGACATCACCTTTATCAATTCATCTGTTGATGAACATTTAAGGTTGCTTCCATGTCTTGGCTATTGTACATAGTGCTTGAGAGCATGTATCTTTTCAGATGAGAGTCTTTGCCTTCTCCAGATATACGCCCAGGCATAGGATTGCAGGGTCATGTGGTAGCTCTAGTTTTAGTTTTTTAAGGAACCTCCATACTGTTGTTCATAGTGGCTGCACCAATTTGCATTCCAACCAGCAGTGCATGAGGGTTCCCTTTTCTCCACATCCTCTCCAGCATTTATTGTTTGTAGACTTTTTGATGATGGCCATTCTGCCTGGTATGAGTGGGTACTTCTTTACAGTCTTGATTTGCATTTCTCTAATAATTAGCAATTTTGGCCATCTTATGTCTTCTTTAGAGAAATGCCTATTTAGGTCTTCTGCTCATTTTGGGCTTTTATAAGAATTTTGTATCAATAAGAAGTCTATATCAAATGAAAACTTTGAAAATACAATTTCTTTTTTTTTTTTCCATCTTAAGTAGCCCATTCAAGGTAATTTTTTCCTACTCCTTAATGGAACATGAATTTCAACACTTTGTGCCAGTCTTACTTCCCTGCAATTTCCCCTGCCCTAACTCACTGTTCAATTTTGTGTTTCTGGTGCCTGCTGAGACCGTGATACTCTGAGCTTTCAGTGGGAGTCCTGACGGCCTTGCTCATCAAGTTTGTCAGTACAGTCTTCTGTACTTTTTGAATCTGAAGAATAAGCACTTAACACAGAAGGGATATTTTCCCAGTCCAGTGGAAGTAACAAATGTCAAGTATCCCTTCGACTCTCCTAGAGGAATCATCAGGGCTAAGCTTCCAGCCCCAAGATGACCTCGTGCTTCCACTTGACCTGACATAGCTGCCCTGACCTAGAAGGAGGTTAAGAAAAGCCCTGCCCTCTCCAGAGAAAATACTTTTGAATAATGTATGTCATCACTGAATGTTCTTTTTCAGATCTTATAGATAGTGGAAATGAAAGAAGCATTATGTAGAAAGAAATTCATTTTGCATCTCTGAAATATCTTTGATCTTCTCCCATTCCCTGGTTTTACCCAAGGACAAAACATTTGCAAACATTTCAAAATGTAGTCATGTAATTTTCCCTTTCATAAAATAACAGTAATAATAAAGTTGTCTTCATCTAACATAAAAGTGTTATACCCTTCTCCTAAAGAGAGCTGGTGTTCTGTTTCAATTTACAGGGACAAAGATGTGACTTCATATTCCTTCATATGCGACAATGTTGGAAAGGCATTGTAGTTGTCCGGGGTTCTCACTGTAGCCCCTAGGACACAGTACATGAGATGGTTGAATAGTAAGGTTCTGGGCATTGCCATCTTGAGAGGTACTTAGAGGAGTTTCACAGGGAACATCATGACCTATGGTGGCTGGTGGTGGGGGCGGGTAGCAGGACATGTTGGCGGCGGGGGGTCCCTTTTTTCCTTCTCCCAAAATCTCACTTTAATACATTAACTAGGAATTCCCACAGCCACCTACTGGTACTCGGGAGGAGGTATCCTTCCCTAGCTCTGCCATTCCTCCATTTTCCATTATGGGTAGAGAAAAGGATTGCCTGCTTGTTGGGTCCCCCTCTTCCTCAATCTCTCTTTCTCTCTCCTTCCCTCGCTCCCTCCTTCTCAATATCTGGACCACACCATCCCACCCTCTCCATCACCCTCTCTCTGTCTTCTTCCTCTCTCCTCCTCCTCTTTCCATGCCTCTTTCTTCCTCCTTCTAGCTATCTGTAACTCTTCTCCCCTCTACTTTTCACCCTCCCTTTCACCATGAACTACCATCCTGAAATCACAGATGGTCTTCTGTTCTCCTTATTTAAATCCACAGGGGCAGAACTAGCTGCTTGGGGACGGAGAAAGTAAGTCCACTGTGAGGAAAAATGGTGGGAAGCCCATTGGGCCCAGCTCTATAACGAAGATGTGTCAGGATTAAAGAAGAGATTCTTTATGATATTTAAATGGGCTCTTCAAAGCTCTCAAACTTTTTGGGCAACTCAATAGAAGTAAATAAATGGGTTTTAACAAGATAGACCAAAGGGAAATTATACACAATGAAATTTCCTCTCCTATTTATATATATCTGTCCAGGTGATTTTGAGGGATCATAAAATGAGGGGCAGTGATCATCAGATTCTCAAATGACAACTGTGAACTAAAACAGTCCAATGTATTACTTATGGAGGATGTTTTCTTGTTTTTTTTTTTAAATTTGGTTTGGCTATAATGTTGGCCATGCCACAATGGCATGTGAGGTTTTAATTTCCTGACCAGTGATCAAATCTGCACTTCCTGCAGTGAAAGCACAAAGTCTTAAACACTGGACCACCAGAGAAGTCCCTGGAGAATGTTCTAATATAGATTTTATGTTTATAGTCATTGTGACTTACGTCCTGACTTTTTAATGATAACTGTACATACTATGATGCATTAAATCCCTCTGCACATACATTGCTATTCCTCGTGGTTCAGTTGGTAAGAATCTGCCCGCAGTGCAGAAGACCCGGATTCAATACTTGGGTCAGGAAGATCCCCTGGAGAAGGGCATGGTAACCCACTCCAGTATTCCATGGACAGAGGAGCCTGGCGGGCTACAGTCTATGAGATCACAAAAAGTTGGACACGACTATGCGACTAACACTTTCACTTCACTTTTCACTTCCACTTTATAATAGTGTAATTTTAATTCACTAACATAAATAAGTCAAAAACTTAAAAAATATATCATTCCCTGACTTCTGTGTCTTTATTTCTCTATTGGTCTAGGACACAGAGAAAGGATGGAGTGTAATTAAGCCCTCAGATTCCTAACAACTCCCACTGTTAAGAATAGAGTGCACAGACAGAAGAGTGAGTCAGCTGATTCAAGGACCAAGGAGGAAGAAAGTGAGACCTGCATGGCAGCCCATCACAGGGAAGCTGGGCCCAGTGAGAAGCAATGAGTAGCAAACACACTGCATGCCATACTGACTTCCCAACCTCATCATTGAAAAAAAAATTCTATGTTTAACAAGGCTGAGAATTGTCTGCTTACAGTCATGAGATCCTGAAAAACGAAAGTCAAGAAAATAAGGAGGAAAAATCAGGTCAGACATGAATAGAGGCCATTCTGTTGGTAATATTCAGTTACAGGCTTTTGCCAGGATTTCAACTGGGAGGAATTAGAAGATAAAATCCAAAACCTGTCATGTAGTATTTGTACGTATCCAGTATTGTATCACTGGAGAGAACTGAGTTAATATCTGTGAGTCATCCTACCAAGAGCGGGTGGGCCAGGTAAGCAGCCTCCCTAACAGAACGGAGACTTCACAAGGCTTATTCCCGCCAGAAGGGCTCTGGGTGGGGCAACCGCACATCCCCATTTACACAGGACAGTGCTGCGTCACATCTGTTGTTCAGCATAATGATTAATAGCACATCTTTTTATTCTCAAAAGATCTCAATTTTCATGATCAATTAAAGGTCCCTTTGTTGTTGTTGTTTAGTCAATAAGTCACGTCCAACTCTTCTGCAACCCCATAGACTGTAGCCTGCCAGGATCCTCTTTCATGGGATTTCCATGCAAGAATACTGGAGTGGGTTGCCAATTTCCTTCTCCAAGGGATCTTCCCAACCCAGGAATCAAACCCATGTCTCCTGCATTGGCAGGCAGGTTCTTTACCACTGACACAGAAGGGAAGGTCCCTTTAGGTATGTGCTATGTAATGGATTATTTGTATTCCATTACAGGTGTCCGGGGCTTCCCTGATAGCTCAGTTGGTAAAGAATCCACCTACAATGAGGGAGACCTGGGCTCAATCCCTGGGTTGGGAAGATCTCCTGGAGAAGGAAAAGGCTACCCACTCCAGTATTCTGGCCTGGAGAATTCCATGGACTGTGTAGTTGCAAAGAGTCGGACATGACTGAGTGACTTTCACTTCACTTCACAGCTGTCCTAATATATGTCACAGATTGCATTCAACAGAACCTCTGGAGCTGAGGAAGAAAATGTAAATGAAACTTATTTAGAAATTATCTTCATCAACCATTAGAGATAAAATATAAGGAAAGATAGAATACAAATCAACCCAAAAAAGTAAGAAGCAATATGAGGAAAGAAAATGCAACACTGCCCTTAATTTCCTCATCCTCTGCCTTAGAGTTGGTTACCCATGATAACTGGAAAGCAATCTTAGAAATGAATATAATCCATTAAGAAAATTTTTTTAACCTTTGATTCAAGAGACAAATGGTCTTTCTATTTTAACCAAAATACCTAAGTAGCAAATAGATATTACTAACACAAAGATCTTAAACCTAGTTTTCTGAGGAAAAGAAAAAAAGGTACTTTCAGCATATACATAAGAAAGAATTGTCCTCCTTTTAAAGCCACATGGGGAACTTAACTGTTACATTTCTCTTGCTAGGAGACCACAGACCAGAAAAAGCCAGGTTCAAGCTCACAACTAGAGCAAAATCTTTTACATCACCTATAAGTTGCTTAACATGGTAATGCAGCTATCAGTTTCCCTATACAGAGGTCTAGAGCCTAGTTAACAAGCAAAAATGAGATAAGGTCAAAATATGAGCTGTCAGGGTCTCCACTATATCCATTTTGAATTAAACTACTGACTCCTCCCTATGTTGCACTATGAAAATGGCTTGACTCATGAAACAGGACAGGACATAGTCACACAGATGATGCAACATTCTATCTTCAGTCCCATAACAGCTACACAGCAGATTCATCATATCAAGATGCTCTCTACATCCATTATCTAGAAAGGTAGTAATTCTTCCTCTTCCATCACAACCATCATGTCCCGAATTTCTCCCAGTCCCCCGCATCCAATATAACTGAGGACGCATTCAATAATTCGATCTTTTCTGCTGAATGCACTTGTCAACAATTTCAATACTGCCCTGTCGTGATTCCTGCCTTCCCTCCAGGCCATATGTTCTTTTTTTTTTCTGTATTGAAATAAAATATAAGCACAGAGAAGGACAATGGATTTTCACAACATTTTTAAAATTAGAACACTGCAGCATCTAGAGGCCCCCTCTTACGTTGCATCTCAGTTATCTTTTCCCCTTAAAGTTAATCACGATCCTGAATCCTGAGGCCAAAGGTCTGTTCCTAAGCGTCATATGAACAAAATCATGTAGCATACACGCTTTGGGTGGGCTTCTTTTCTCCACACTGTGTTCTTGAGATTCATCCATATTGTGTGTGACTGTCTCTCATTCCTCTGTATTGCTGTATGGTAAGTTATGTTTTGACTATACCACAAATTAGTGAGCTGCTTTCATTTTTTGCTATTACAAATAATGTTACTATGAGCATTCTTGCACGTCTTTTGGTGGTCTAATGTACAGAGTTTTGCTAGATATGCACCTAGGAATTGAAATCTTAGACTCTAGGTTATTATATATGCTCTTTCACAGATATTGAAAAGCTTCCCAAAGTGAATCTACTAATTTATACTCATACCAGCAGGGTTTCTATTGCCTCTCATTCTCAGTGGTGCATGCTAAGTCATTTCAGTTGTGTCTGACTTTTTTGCAATCCTGTGGACTGTAGCCCACCAGTCTCCTCTGTCCATGGGATTCTCCAGGCAAGAATACTGGAGTGGGTAGCCATGCCTTTCTCTAGGGGATCTTCCCCACTCAGGGATCGAACCCACGTCTCTTATGTCTTCTACATTGGCAGGCAGGTTCTTTACCACTAGCGCCACCTGGGAAGCTGTCAGTCATTTCCATTTTAGCCAATCTGATGGATGTAGTAGTATAGCATCAATGTGGTACTGTGGATGTAATTTAAATTTCCTAGAGACTGGTGAGGTTGAACTACTCAGATTTCCTTGTTTGTTTGTTTGTTTTTGTCTATGCTGGGTCTGCACTGCTGTGCAGGCTTTCCTCTAGTTGCAGTGAACAGGGGCTACTCTCTGGTTGAAGTGCACGAGCTTCTCATTGCTGTGACCGCCCTTGTTGCGGAGCATGGGCTCTGGGCTCAAAGGCTTCAGTTGCAGCACATGGGCTCAACTGTTGTGGCTCCCAGGCTCTAGAACACAGGCTCGGTAGCGGTGATGGATGGTCTTAGTTAACCCTAGGCATGTGGGATCCTTCTGGATCAGGAATCAAACCCATGTCTCCTGCATGGGTGGATTCTTTACCACTGAGCCACCAGGGAAGCCCCCACCCATATTTCTTCACATTTGAGCTTTTACTTAGCCAATGGTCAATCTCAGTCATTCAGCTCCTCTCGGTTAAACTTATGAAGGATGCTGCCATAAGAACCAAGGGGGTGTACACACATTCCACTCAAAGCCATCCTGCTTGTTGGCCTTTGTCACTGTCCACCAAACATTCCCACATCAAGACTCAACCACCTAGTGGAGGCCAGCCTCCTCTCTCCTGAAGTAATCCAGTCAGACACACGCTTCATTACAAACCTACCTGTGAGCTCCCCACATAATCTTACTTCGCAGTAAAGAAAGTGTGCCGAGTTCTCTTTGCCACTTAGTATCTATATGGCCAAGTGCAAGTCATTTGACCTCTTTTGGACTCAGGTTTCTTACGTGGAAGTGAGAGCATTGCTTACCTCACAAAATTGTTACAAGAATTAAAGGATTGTGAGCTTTAAATCCCTTCTTCAATGTCTAGTAGGTATTTTGCACTTGGTAAATATTATTTTTTTCCATATCCTTTTATCTCTCCACCATTATTAACCTCCTCCTTTTACTTTATTAAGGAGGAGAAGGGAAAAAACCTTTGGCTTCTGCAATCAAGCCTGATGCTGATTCTTGACTAGCTCAATTATTAATTTCCCTGTATCACCGTACTCCAGTACTCTTGCCTGGAAAATCCCATGGACAGAGGAGCCTGGTAGGCTGCAGTCCATGGGGTCGCTAAGAGTCGGACACGACTGAGCGACTTCACTTTCACTTTTCACTTTCATGCATTGGAGAAGGAAATGGCAGCCCACTCCAGTGTTCTTGCCTAGAGAATCCCAGGGACGGGGGAGCCTGGTGGGCTGCCGTCTATGGGGTCGCACAGAGTCGGACACGACTGAAGCGACTTAGCAGCTTAGCAGCATCACCGTACACTCTAAAAGGGATCTGGTTGGTTGGTTAGTTGTTGGTTTTTATTTAAACAGTCTTGAGTTAAATATTAGAATAATTTACACTAAAATTTCAAACTTTGGTGCTGCTCTGAAAGAACTTGGAAGATCTGGCAACACTACTCACGTTTCCTCACAGCAACAGATCACCTGGAAATGAGCAGCCACTGCCCCTCCTTGCTCCCCGAGCCTGGCCATGAACTCTCTGGTTAGCCACACTCCTCTCCCTTCCCTCTTTTCCATCAGGCTGGTCTCATGCATTTATACCACCTCACTAGACTGACAGTGTTTCAGTTTTCTACCTCTTCTCTAGATTCTTAAAGAACAAAATGACAGCTGTCTAAGATCTACCAGATACTTGCATTTAACATTGTTTCTCTTACAAGTATAGACTCCACAGTTCTCCAGATTCTTAACAACTTAAAATTGTAGGGTCTGGTTGGTTAGCCACTGGAACAGATTATCACAAACTTAGTGACTTAAAACAATACAAATGTACTGTCTTTCAGCTATGGACATCAGAGGTCCAGAATGGGTCTCGATGGCCTAAATTGGAGTTCGAAGAGCTGCATCCCTTTCTGGGGGCTCAGAAGAGAACTCGCTTTCTTTCCTTTTCTAGCTTGTGGAAGCTGCTCTTATTCTTTGGCTTATGGCCCTCTTTCTCCATCTTTAAAACCCAGAAAGGACTGGTGGAGACTGTCTCATGCTGCGTCATACTGACACTTCCTGTTACACCACTGCCTCCCTCTTCTACTCTTGAGCCCCCATGTGATTACATTATGTGTGTGAGTCGCTCAACCACATCTGACTCTTCGCAATACCATGGACTGTAGCCTGTCATGGAAATCTGTCCATGGAAATGAACATGGAAATCTTTTCTCTGTCCATGCAAATCTTCAGGCAAGAATACTGGAGTGGGCTGCCATTCCCTTTTCCAGGGGCTCTTCCCTACCCCGGGATCAAACCCGGGTCTCCTGCGTTGCAAGCAGGTTCTTTACCATCTGAGTCACCAGGGAAGCCTTCCAGATAATCTAGGATAACCTCTGCATCTCAAAGTCATCTAATTATCAACCTTAATTCCGTCTCCAACCTTAATTCCCCTTTGCCAGGTAACACAGCACATTCACAGGTTCCAGGGGTTAGGATGTGAACATCTTGAAAGTGGGGGAAGGAGGAAGGCAGATGGGCATTATTCTACCTTGCACAGCCCTCAATACTCTTAATAAGCCTTTCTTTTCTTGAAAAAATGGTTGAGCTACAATTGTTAATTTACCTAATAATGTTGCTACAGTTTCTTCAGTTCAAAAACCAAACAAAGGGATTTGTCTGATAATCTAGAGGTTAAGACTTCACCTCAATGCAGGGGTACAGGTTTGATCCCTGGTCAGGGAGCTAAGATCACCCATGCCTGCCAGCCAAAAGACCAAAACATAATACAGAAGCAATATAATAACAAATTCATAAAGACTTTTTAAATGGTCTAAATTAAAAAAAAAAAAATCTTTGGAAAAAAACAAGCCTTCAAAATCCAAACAACTCATAGCCAACATTGTAACATTCCCATGGCAAAGCAAAGCAGTTTTCTCCTGCATGCCTATAAATTCCAACTGGCACTTTTTCTTGCTCCCCCAAAACATGATCACCTTTTTGGTCTGTTAGGAAGAATGAAGCAGATAGGGCAGAGTAAAGACGAATGACATGAGCTACAGATCCAGGTGCAATTTCACTTGGGGATTTAAAACAGAGGAAACACGAAGAAGCATATCAAAGAAACTTCTGTGTTGCCTAGGGTACCCAAGCCCTCAGCACAGCTCTGAATAAGAATTCAGTCTGAGAGCAATCCTAAACTGCTAAAGGTGCCCATGAATATTCCACCATGTTCCCTTTCCACAGTGTTTCAGATATTGCCCAGAGAAGGTCATCTGATTCACCCATGACACTGTCAGATTTAAACAGGAAAACAAATAAGACAAAGCAAGCAAAATCACATGGGATACTTTCATGTATCTCTTCTCCACATAGATAATAAGGACATTGCTTCCAGTTTACAAAACTCATTTGCTATTTCAAATCTTAAAGATTATATAACAAGCTTAAAATCAGTTGACTATATATGCATTTTCTCTATATAAACTTTGGGGAATTTTTCAGTGCACCAAATAATTTTTAAATATAGTGCATTTTGATTTCTATCTGAATTCATTTCCCAAATCACACACAAAGTTAGCTAGGTAATCAGACTCATCCTTAGGAGTCCAGCTATGAAGTTGGGAGACAGGATCCTGCCATGAGGATCAAATCCTATATATAATCAGATTCTTGCTCTTCCTATTTCTAGCTAAACATTTTCAAATATTCCTAATTGCTTCTTTCTCTCTTAGACTTTATTTTCATAACACTTACGAGAGTTTTAATTAATTATCAAGCTAAGTTTTTGTTTACCTCATGAGGACAGAGACATTTCTTCTTTCTTCCAAGTTTCAGCTCTGTGCCCAGCATACAGTGGACTCACAAATGCCGCTGAATGAATAAAGCTCTTGTGTATCTTTTTAGTACACATATTTATTCATGCCAGGCACTATTTTAAGTCTTGTGCGTATATTAATTCATTAATTCTTATAACCAATTCTATTACACAGGGCCATTATTTTCTCATTTTACAGATAAGAAAATGGGCATAGAAAGGTTCACTGATTTGTACAAAGTCACACACAGCCACTAATAACAGATAACATTGATTGAGTACTTATATGTGCCAGCAGGGCTTTGCAACCCAAGGTAACTTTGTCCAAACTACAAAAACAATGCTCCTTTAGGACAAATGAATTTATGAATTTAAACAGGCATCTGCTCCTCCAGGATGGTTAAACTCCCTCCAGGGCACGGGGGTTGTAAATCAAGAGCAGGCTCCCACCTGTACTGGCCCTCCAATCCTGAGCCTTTCAGCAGGGCCCAGCCAGCATAAAACACAGTGCACAAACACCTCACCCACAAGCTGCTCTGAGCACTAAATGGTGATTATCTCATAGCAACCCAAGAAACAGGCATTAGTATTATCATCCCTATTTTACAGAAACAAGACCAGCGGCCCACAGAAGCACAGTGACTGCTCGGAGCTGTCCAGCTATTGAGTGACCACGCTAGGACCCGAGCCAGGCACTGTGGTGCAAGGGCCCACACACCCACCAATACTCCCTACTGAAATTCTTACTCCTGGTTCTTGCAGCACCCTCCTATCTAGTCTCCATGCCCCCTGACTTGTCCCACAACTTAATCTACTCCTGAAACCACATGACTTTCTTAAAGGCACAAACCTGATCGTGTCTCCTTCCTGCTCAAACACTTCAAAAGCTCCCATACCCCACCCCACCCCCCAAGAAAAGTCAAGAGTCCTTCCTATGGCTAAGAAGGCTCCTTGTGATCTGACCCTGGCCACAACCTAGTGAACCCCTAACTCTCTCTCTGCCCCCACCCTGCAAACATCCTGCCCTGTGAACCTTCACACTTTTGCTGCCACCCGCCTTAGCAGAGGATTGTCTTTCCACCTGGAGCCCTTTCCTCCCCTCATTGCAGTTGATCAGCTCCTACTCATAACTCACGTCTCAGCCTAAATGTCTTCCCCAATTCATGTTCCCAGAACCCTCAGTCTAAATTAGATTCCCTAGGAGATTCTTTTATCATACCACATGTTTTCTTTACAGCAATGTCACATATATGTGTTTATGTGATCATTCAATCAAAACCAGTTTTCCAAAATCCTAAGTATCAAGACAGCAGAGGCAATGTCTGTTTTGCTAGTTAACTGTAAACTCAGCATCTGGCACACTTCCTGGTTCACACAGACAACCAAATCCTTTTGAATATCCCTGCTGGGCTCACCGTGCTTGCTCATCACCGCCCTCGTCACAATATACTGGAGCAGCCTGACTGTCTACCTTCTCCCATCAACTGTAACTATGTTAGACACTAGGAGGACAAGACTCAATTTGACTTAGACCCTACTACTGAACCTCCAGGATCTAGCACGTTGCTCAGCACACTGCAAGCACTCAAACATTCCAGAGTAAACGAGCAAAGGAGCAGAAGTTCTTCGCTGTATCATCACTGTATTATCACTGCCATAAATGACATGAATGAGCTGAAGAACAGTTCTACTCTAACCATTCTAAAGAAACAGAATCTGGATGGAGCACTGCAAAAGTTTTGGTGGGCTTCCCAGGTGGCTCAGTGGTAAGGAATCTGCCTGCAATGCAGGAGACTCAAGAGACGTGGGTTTGATCCCTGGGTCAGGGAGATCCCCTGGAGGAGGGCACACGGCAACCCACTCCAGTATTCTTGCCTGGAGAATCCTGCAGACAGAGGAACCTGGTGGGTTACAGTCCATAGGGTCACAAAGAGTCAGCCATGACTGAAGTGACTTAACGTGAAAGTTTCCAGCTTCAAAATCTGACCCAGCATGTTCCCCAGCCACAGCAGACAGGGAAGCCAACTCAGGCCTTGATGAAAAATGACCTGTCAGCTTAGTCAAAGATCTCAGGAGTGACCACTCACACAGAAAGCTCAGCAACCACTTTCAAGTCCTATAGAGACCAAAGCCACAGAACTACAAAGGATTCTCCCAGAGGGGAACTACCATGGTTATCAATAGACATATCACTCCCCATTAAAGGAAGATCTAAAAGACCCAAATCCTTCTCAATTGATAATTAAATGACTACCCATCCATCTGAAAGGAGGAGAAGGTTCATTCAAATAAAAAGAAGAAAAAGCAAATTAAAAAAAAATTACTTAATAGCATTTTATAAGACTATAGAAGAAAAGCCATTCCTGAAAAGAATGTTTCTTCAAAGGGAAATATAAAAATCTTTTCTATATACAGAATATACATACAATGGAGGCAACATTTGGTCTCACTTTCACTTTGTTCCAAAAAGTCTCCTCACGCTTGGGAACAGTGACAAGATCCTTAGGGTTCTATAAGAAGATTCTATTGTTTTGTCCACTGGCAAGTCATGATGGCTAAAGTTGTGTGTGAAGGAATTTCAGAGCAGACTTGGAGCCCATAAATATGAAGTGTGAATGGCAAAATGCCACAGACACATTGGTATTTCATTAAATTAATTATTATTAGTAAAACTATTTAATGACAACACAAATGGCCCTGGAGTTTTCCCAGTAGTGAGGGGGACATATGTTGAGTTGATCAAACTTCATCTTCTCTCTAAGTCAAGGCTAGGTCTCTCTTTCCAGACTCCACTAATTAGCTCCACACTCTAATGAGCTTCTCAGGTGGCTAAGTGGTAAAGAATCTGCCCGCCAATGCAGCTGACACAGTAGACACAGGTTCAGCCCCTGGGTCAGAAAGATCCCCTGGAGGAGGACATTGCAACCCACCCCAGTATTTATTCTTTTCTGAGAAATCCCATGGACACAGGAGCCTGGCAGGCTACAGTCCATGAGGTCGCAAAGAGTCAGACATGATTGAGTACGCAGGCACACTACTCTTAATCCTAATCTGTAAGGATGTAAAAATTTGCCTCCTCAATTCCTTTATTCTGTGACCACTAATCATCTCTGTCTTGCTACTCAGCATCTCATTAGTGCTGGAGTATTAATAATACCTTAACACAGATGACACTGAGTTTACTTTGCTTGGTTTATTACCTTAGTCATCTAAAAACATAGCCCCCTTGACACAAAGTAGAAGCCTAAGTAAAATATTGCTTAAAAAGTTAAAACCAACTCGATGCTGACAGCACTCACAATGGTTTCATCAGCTCTACAGCTGTTAGGCACAGCCCGGCTGAGAGCAGACTCCCAGGGAGCAAGGAAGCCTCCCCCACGTTCACAGTCACCGCCTGGGGCCACCGAAGTCCTCTGGCTCTCCTTCCCACTAATCGGCATCACTCCCTTTTAGTAACTGAATTTGGAACAGATTTCTTTTAGAGAAGCTTTTTTAAATTGTAACCAGGAAAAAAAAAAAAAAAAACCCTTAAAAATCACTCACCCAAGAAGCCGTTTTGGCTTATTTGCTGCACTGCCAGGGATTGGTTTTTATTTTTAGGAATGTTTTCATGAAGCCAGGCTTTATCTCTTTTACCAAGTGAAATAGATCCAGTTACTTTTATTCATCCTTTACTCTCAGTCTTCTATTTTTGGCCTCAAGAGCTATTTTCTCCAGTAAGAGGGGTGCTGCCCTCAGGATAACTAAAACTTAAATGGGCAAATTCAGCCAAGCCCATGGGTCCCTTCTCATGAAACCCAAAGTGGCATGAGAGCTCCATCTCATGAAGGGTCCCTGAGACACAGATATTCAAAGGAGGCTGAGTAGGTCAGTGACTTGGTGGCCCAGGACATGAAACTTACAAAAAAAGCAGACCCTAAACAACAGTTTTTTTCCCACTGCTCTGTGATGACTTCCATATTGTATGGTCCTTTGGGTGCACAAAGATCCTCTACAGGAGGTTTCCTTTTAATATACAAAGACCCTAGAAGGAAGGCCACTGCTATACTATTCACTGCTTATGTGTTAATTAGAAGAAGACACTCTTCCTGCATATCCCACCTCAGGACTTGGCTTGTGAGAAAAGCATGAGTTGGATCTCTACCTCCCCACACTCCCCTGCCTGGCCTCCCTGTCATTGAATAGCAGTTGGGTTTCTTTGTAATACCGGAGCAACATTTATTTTTCCATTCATTCATCACATGTTTCAGGCATGACTATGAGTAAGGCACTTGTCATCCTTCTCAGTAAATGGCTGTCATGAGCAATAGTGCCGAGGTGCTAAGATAAAATAGGCCCAGGGTTGGTGAATATTCAGGTTTAACTGGAGCACAGGAGAGCCATGAGTGGTTGAACTTAAAAAGGAGTTTACTTGACTAGTCAGTAGAAGATGCTGAATTAAGGCAATTTTAGAGAAGGGAAATAACTCACCAACACTCAGCTTTGCAGATATAGACTTGGTGATAGTCAACAGAATAGACTGGAGTGTGACAAGAGTAGGAGGAGCCTGGAGGCAGAGAGGCCAGCTAGGAAAGGTGACATTATATTATTATCCAAACACTCACCACCACCTGCCAAGGGAACATTATATACTCCTAATCCATTAGCCTTAGGTCTGCCTACATGGCATTCTTTAGACAATTATATGGGAATGCATAGAAAACATGCCATTTTCAAGAAAAACTTTAAGAGCCTGTAAATGGTTCTATCACATGCTCTTTTATAATATCCCAAAGCAGAGCTGTTCCTTCAGTCTGGGTCCCAGGATGACAACCACATGGAGCAGAGCTGCAGCTGACTCAGAATGAGTAAGTACGGAGTGAGAGACCCTCCTGTGTCTGCAAGCTGCTCAGATTTGGGGACCATTATTGCCGTAGAACTTCCTAGGTTCACTGATGTGGGAAGCTAATGTACCATGAAAGCAAAGGCAATAAGGTCTTAGACTAGATGGACAGATGCAGCATGGGAGAGGAAAGGGCAGACACAATACTAATTATAACAACAACAAACCATCATCTAACATTCATTTAGTATTTATATGTCCACTCTTCTCTTAACTACATCTCATTTAATCCTCATAGAGCTAGAAACACATACCTGTTTAACACCAAAGTATGTGCTCTTACCCATTTTTGCCAGTAACCAATAAAGCCTGGTGATTGTAAGGTTAACTCAACAGAGCTGGGTTCCTCAAATCCTGCATGTTCTCAAAAATGTCCTGTCTCCAGGACTTGGCCAGCTCTTAGGAGCTGAGCTCTGAGTCCTTAGAATAGTCTGCCGGGTAAAAGTGTTATATGCCTGAAGCCTTGAGCCAAGCAGTATCAGTCTGGTCAAATAGTTTATCCTAACAGTATGATTCACAGTGAATTCCTGTCTTTTCCTGGGGATCTGGAGTCTGAACAACTGAAATAAATCACATTGGCACTGCATGTCTACATGACTGATTCCTAATAAAAACCCTGGACACCAGGGCTCAGGTGAGCTCTGCTGGTTCCCTGGTTGCACATCGCATCACACATCATTGCTCAGAGAATTAAGCACAGCCATGCGACTCCCCTGGGAAAAAAGTTTTGGAAGCCTGTGCCTGTTTTCTCCTAGAAATCATGCCCAATGCATCTTTCCCTTTTCTCTTAATCTCTGTCCTTTTACTTCAGTAAACCATAGCCATGAGCGTACTAGCTTTTCTGAGTCGATGTATTCTTTCAGCAGGTCATCAAGCCTAAGGGTGGTCTTGGGGTGTCATGACACAGCACAGAACATGAGACAGGCAAGTGTCAAAAGTGACCCCAAATTTTCAAGCCTAGGTGGCTCAAAAAATTCAAGAGCAGAAGTGGGACTTCTGGGCAAACATCCAGAGGAAAACGTGGTCCAAAAGGATACACGCACTCCAGTGTTCATTGCAGCACTGTTTACAATAGCCAAGGTACGGAAGCAACATAAGTGTCTATTGACAGAGGAATGGATAAAGAAGTCGTGGTGTGTGTGTGCAGTGGAATATTACTCGGCCATAAAAAATGAAAGAATGCCATCTGCAGCAACATAGACGGATCTAGAGATTTTCATACTGAGTAAATTAAGTCAGAGAGAGAAATACTGTATGACATCCCTCATATGTGAATTCTAAAAAGAAATGATACAAATACATAAATGTTTATGAAACAGAAACACTCACAGACTTAGAAAATGAACTTATACATAGCGGGGAAGGGTGGGGGGAAGAGATAATGAGGGAGTTTGGGATTGACATGTACACGCTGCTATGTTTAAAAACTGAATAACCAACAAGGTCCTACTGCATAGCACAGGGAACTCTGCTCAATGTTATATGGCAGCCTGGATGGGAGAGGGTCTGGGGGAAAATGGCTACATGCATATGGATGGCTGAGTTTCTTTGCTATGCACCTGAAACTATCCCAACATTGCCAACAGGACACGCCAATATAAAATAAAGTTATTAAAAAAAGAGTAGAAGTGGAAAAGCCAGGAGGGATTGGTGAGCTGTGGTGGGGAGTAAAGGAGGAGGCTGAGCAGACAAGTGGAGGAAGGAAGGTAAGTTTAGCACCTGATTTACTACATCTGACTCCAATATCCAGGTAGGAATGTTTAGTGAGTGGTAGAAAATATACAGTTGGAGTCTGTGATGGAAGTCCAGGATGGTAATACAGTTGGTGATTGAAACCACAAGAGTGAGAGAGAGTCCCGAGGAAAAGATTAGAGAAAAGGAGTGGCAAGAAGTCAAACATAAACTGCAGAGAATATAATTTGGCTGCCTTGGGAGCCAAAACCAGTGAGAAGGAGAAGCTACTTTTACCTATTTCCCATTCATCACAAAGAATGGTCTGTTTAATTTTAAATAAATTTATATTAATCCAGGGTTTTGTTGATATATAAATAGCAGTAAAAAAAAATCAGCAGTATTGATTTTCTCATAGTATCTTCATTTTCAAAGGCATTTAAAACCCTGCTTCATGAGCAAAGCATCTGGGCGTGACTATGATGCTGTTGATAATCCAAATAAACTGGGGCAAAGGGAAGCCCCAGCCATCCATGATACTCCATCATGTATCTGTGCAGCTGCCACCAGGGCTATTTTTATGTGTTAATTTACATTAAAAATTATTTTTTTAATTGGGTCCAAAAAAAAGAAAATGATAAAGCCAGTTCAGGGCCTGTGAAACAGAGGCTTCTTTTCACTTAACACAGCACTCTCTATTTTTCTGCATTTCCCTCCAACAGCAAACAGAGCAAGAGGCCAAGAGCATCAGGCTCAACTCTGACCTTTCACTTTTTCTTCTTCTCCTTTCAGGTAGGATTTTTTCTTCTATTCCACCATGCTTTTAGGTCCCATAATCTTCTTATTGAGGCATCAGAAAACAAATCTGCTAAAATCTTCCTTTTTTTATTTTTACCCTTTTTTTTTTTTTTTTTTTGCTTGAGAATGCACATACACAGCTACTTTTAGGAGAGAATAACAAATTGTTCCTAGGACCTCTTAACAGACAACAAACACTAAGGAAATCTCAGCCTCTTATGCTGCCCGTGATGGAGAACTCTGTTCCATCACCTCAGACTCAAGTTGTTGGGAAAGCCATTGACGTATAACATCCAAACCAGTGTCTCAAAAGCTCCCCCGTGTGTGCATATGAAAAATAACTCATCAAAGGAAAAATGCACTGGATTAAGGGCAAAACTAGAAAAGGGACCAATTTTCAGACCTCAAAAATGTGTTAAGATACAAGAAAACAGCACATCATATAATTATTACTTTATTTTCATGTCGTATTTATGATGTAAAGGAATAATTACTTTAAGTGGGCTGGTTTTATATAGATTATAGCATTAACAAATAAAATGGATGCATGAAAATGTTTTGATTTTTCTATAAAAGGGATTTTAAAATGCCAAAAATGAAAAATCACTGGATATACACAAAAAGAAAAGAAAAGCTATCCAAAGAGAACACAAGCAATTGATCTGAGTGTTTCAGCCCAAGAAAGGAATTGTGTGAAAGTAAACCAAAACTTTTCACACAACTTTTCACACTTTTCATAAAGCCTAGTGGCAAGGTTTTCAGATTTCCCTTTTTGCCCGTTTATCTTTCCCTCAGGGAAAAACAGGGTATAGCTAAGACCACTAATGTAAATCAGCAACCTCCTCCCTCCACCCCCAAGCAAATGGCAGGCTTCCAGAATATTAAAGCCAAGACTGGCAAAGGTTTTGTCTTCCAACCTCCGTCTTTTACAAATGAAGAAAAGTGAGCTCAGAGAAATGAGTGGAGTTGACAGAAAAAACTGAGAATAGACCCTTACTCTTTTGTTTTCTAGTCCAACCATTATTCCTTTACATCATGCTGTCTCCCGATTTTTAACAACAGAAATGGATAATACGTAGGAAAAACACTAATAAATAGTATTTCAATACTAAAAGGTACTAAGCACTTAGTCTGTGCCACACATGGTTTTAAGTACACTACTAGAATTAACTCAATTGTCCTGAGAGAAACATTCTGAGGTTATATTACCTCAGAATGTCACCTCCACTTTACAGATGGGGAAACTGAGGCACAGAGAAGTACCTCCCCGGGGATCTTAGAAAGTCATAGGGGAATCGTTCTAATACTTACCCAGTCTAACCATAGAGATTAAATCCTTAATCACAAGTAACTAAATAAGACACAGAAAGTATCACTGTTATTCAAAATTCAACAGGGCACCAGCTATAAAATTAAACTTTGTTTTGCTTTGTTTTTTAAACAGGAGTGCATGCATGCTCAGTCACTCAGTTGTGTCTGACTCTTTTGTGACCCCATGGCCTGTAGCCTGACAGGCTCCTCTGTCCATGTGATTATCCCATCAAGAAGACTGGGGAGGGTTTTCATTTCCTACTCCAGGAGCTCTTCCCAACCTAGGGATGGAACCCACATCCCCTGCAGCTCCTGCATTGGCAGGTGGGCTCTTTACCACTGAGTCACCTGGGAAGCTCCTTGAACAGGAGTAGGACCAACTTAAAAAAAATAATAATAACAGCTAGCTTAGAAGGAAAAATCTTGCCCAATTAGAACAATAAACTTGAAGCTTTGTAAGTCTCCGATTTTATACAAATCATCTAAATAGAGGGTTGTATCCTTTGGCATGCTAACTGAAATCATGTTTACCTAGAATTAGAAAGTATGCTCATCTATTTATACTCTTCTAGGCATTTCTAACTGAAACTCCAGTACTTTGGCCACCGCATGCGAAGACTTGACTCATTGGAAAAGACTCTGATGCTGGGAGGGATTGGGGGCAGGAGGAGAAGGGGACAACAGACGATGAGATGGCTGGATGGCATCACTGATTCGATGGACGTGAGTCTGAGTGAACTCCGGGAGTTGGTGATGGACAGGGAGGCCTGGCGTGCTGCGATTCATGGGGTCACAAAGAGTCGGACACAACTGAGCAACTGAACTGAACTGAACTGAGGCATTTCTTGTTGAACCTATTTTCCAAGTGATAAAATTAGATTTCTTAAGGGGGGAAACCCCTCCTGCTTCTCTAACTGATCCAAATTAATACCAACTTCCTAAAGATACCACTGACCACCCAGCGTCTACATCCAATGGAAATGTGCAGGCTTACCTCATGGAAGCTCTTCATTGTTTTCTCCCTCTCTCAGTTTCTGCAATATCACTCTCTTGGCCCTTGCCTGGTCTTTTACTCCTCTTTAGCAGGTCCTCCTCACCCATATGCTTGGTAAGGCTTGGCATGTATTCCCAGGGTTCTGTCCTTGCTGGGTTTTCCCCACAGCCCCTGCCCACACTCATACCATAGCTTCCCCTGCTACTTAGGAAATGATGCCTGTCTTTAATGCTGGGGTTTCCAAGCTGCTTCTTTCCTCTAAGCTTCACACTGTCTGTGGCAATTCTTCAAACTCGACATAATCAAATCCAAATTCCTTATATGTCACCAAAAATGCTATTTTCCAGCCTGTGGTCCTTATCTTGCTTAATAGAGTTCCCCAGTTCACAAGCCCAAACCATGAGTCACCTGAGACTCCCTCCCTTCTTCTCACGATACATCCAGCAAAGCTGTAATTTCTACAAATTGTACTTTCTAAATTGCTCTTGAATCCTCCCCTCTTACCTTCGTGTTCATGAAAACCATGTAGAGTCTACCTGCATGACCGTATCTCTCCCCATCTCCCAAAACACTGGCTTAGGTTGGGTTCCATAAGAAACAGACTCTAAGCTAAGAATTTAAGTGCAAATATTATTGAAGAAGAGACCCCAGGGAGCAAGTGTAAGGGGCGTGGAAGAACGGCAGGGGCGAGAAGAAATACTGATGTGAAAATGATCAGATCACTGCTGTGAGCAGTGGGGCTCCATCCAGTGGGGGCCTCCAGGACACCCAAGGATGAACTGCAGTTTTGCCCCACTCAGGGACCAGGAAGCTGGGACATTTATCCATCATTGTCTCAGGGCTGCTACCAAGGGGGTTAACTCCCCCTCATTGGGCCTGCCTCCTTGGAGTCTAGCAAACTTCCAGTCACTGTTGGCTTGCGTGGGAACCATGGCTGCCGAGGGACTCTGAGAAATCCTGGGAGGCTCCCAGAGGCTTTAGAAAGACTCCAGGTGCCTCTGCACAGCCTACCAGACATTCCATGCTCATCTCCTTCTTTCTTCTTTCGTCATTTCCCACGTGCTCTAGCCTTACCAACCTCCCAAAGGTTCCCAAAACACACAAGGCCATTGTCACCTCTGTGTTTTGGACTTACTAGTCCCTCTTCCCAGACCACCTCTACCTCCCAAGCCTCTTCCCCTCCATCTGAAATACCACCACTTTTTGACAGGATACAGCTCACATATCCCGCCCCATCTCAAGATCTCGAGCTTCCCCTCAATTTCCTGCCCCTAAGTCGAACACTTGCATCCACGCCACTGCCATGCCTTGCCAAACTGTCTCCCTCGTCAAACCGCATGGTAGTTGCTGGTTGTGGTTGGGCCAGCCAGCTGGAGTGTGAACTCCTGATGAGTAGGGACTACGCTCGATTTCTCTCTGCTGCTCCAGCACCACGCCCAAGGTCAGGAAGGAGGAACAACTGGAAAAATACCAAATAATTCCTGAAAGGTCTGGATATCATACAGAATAAGTAATGTAAATCTCCAATTAACACAGCAAACAAAACAAAGCATAAGAAAGATGGGGGAGGGGATATAGCAATTTTCCCTTTAGTGCATGGTTTTCTTAAAAAATTGCTAGGTAGGGAGATTTTTCCTTTGTTGTTGCTGACCCCATGGACTGTAGCATGCCAGCCTTCCCTGTCCCTCACTATCTCCTGGAGTTTGTCTAAGTTCATGTCCATTGAATTGGTGATGCCATCCAACCATCTCATCCTCTGTCACCCTCTTCTCCTCCTGCCCTCAATCTTTCCCAGCATCAGGGTCTTTTCCAATGAGTCAGCTCTTCGCATCAGGTGGCCAAAGTATTGGAGCTTCAACTTCACCATTCGTCCTTCCAATGAGTATTTAGGGTTGCTTTCCTTTAGGATTGACTGGTTTGATCTCCTTGCTGTCCAAGGAACTCTCAAGAGTCTTCTCCAACACCAGAGTGAAAGCATCAATTCTTTGGTGCTCTGCCTTCTTTTATGGTACAATTCTCACATCTGTACCTGACTACTGGAAAGACCATAGCCTTGACTATACAGACTTTTATCAGCAAGGTAACGTCCTTGCTTCTTAACATACTGCCTAGGTCTGTCATAGCTTTCCTGCCAAGAAGCAATCACCTTCTAACTTTTCCTTATATATGGGCTACAAATCAATATGGTTTACTCTGCCTCAGCTTCTTTAAGTGTCTCTTTATTGGCACTGGTTTCCTTCAAGGGAAACTGGGTGCTTAAGAGACTCTGACAGGGAACCCCTGAGAAAAAATCTTCTACGTGTTCACTCATGGGTATTTTGTGAGCACATTTCAACTTTTCACACTCAGGCACTTTCAAGTGTCTGACTGTAAGTGGGCTTTACACTGAGCCTATCTTTATAGTTAGATACCCCTAGAAGGAAGAAGGGCTTCCCAGGTGGAACTGGTGGTAAAGACCCCCCCTGCCAATACAGGTAGATGTAAAAGACGTGGGTTCAATCCCTGAGTCAGGAAGATCCCCTAGAGGAGGGCATGGCAACCCGCTCCAGTATTCTTGCCTGGAGAATCCCATAGACAGAGGAGC
>NW_011494900.1:453706-467655 GCF_000754665.1 Bison bison bison | reverse complement strand
AACATGCTGCAGTCCATAGGGTAGCACAGAGTTGGACATGACTGAAGCAATTTAGCATGCACACACACAGAAGGAAGAAATAAGTGATATAATCACCTCCTAAGACCTACTTTACTGGCCCCTCAAGGTCACCTGCCTCTGTGCCCCAGCTGAACTGTCCCTGCAGAAGACTTCTGCCGCCTTCAATGCTGATGGGCAGAAAACCAATGCAGTGTGGGGTAGGGGTAGTCTTCCCCTCAACTTTCACTGGCCTGAATAAGGATTAAATTCATATTTTGGGGTAGGGTTTTTTTAACATATTAGTTGCTAAAAGAAGAGGTGATAAACTATTTCCAAAGGTCATTTTAGTTCAGCCCAAATTGACTCTGCCTGCATTGACGTGAAAACTAAACAAACTGCAGATATCTTTGAACTGGATCCTGTGACACAGTTTGTACTGGGCAACTGTTGTTCAAGATTTTGCTATTCACTGATCAATGCCACCACGTCTGATGGAAACTAAATTGCCTTCCATCCATATAGACGTGATTTCAGCTTTTCTCCCCCTGCCCCTCCCCATCCTTATGGTTACACAATGGAAAGGAAAACAACCACAGTGGATCTTCCTTGTTGGAGGCTATAACATTGGGTGTTCCCTTCCATCACCTGTGTTTTGGGTTTTACCCTAACCAACGTCAGGATCCTTTCATCTGAGGTGACAGAAATCTACACATGAAGTAACAATGCAATCTGTTGCAGGAGAAAGCAAAGAAGAAATTTTGGAACACCCTGCTCAGAAGTCAGGTCAGCTGTTTATATTTTATTTCATATTTCCAGATTCAGTGTAGGCAGCCAAAGAGTTGCTATTCAAAATGTTTTGCTGACCTCACAAGAACCAATGTAAATAGACTTTCTACACAATGACGCCAATGCTGAAGGCAGTTTCTGTGTTTTTATATTTTGTGAGATCTCTGTGTATACTGCTTCCAACTCCTTGTGTTGGTGAGCAGAGTTTTGCTTTGGTGTAAACTGATACCAATTTTTGCAGCCTACTGTTTCTCCTAGTTTCTCTCCAATAACTACAGAACCAAGGAGAACAGAGTGAAAGGTCATGCTGTACTTAATTCCCCTTTTCATTCCTATACTCCTTGATTTTCTTTGCCTGGTGTCCATGTCTCAGAGTTGTTTTATGACCAATATCTTGCCCTTAAAGGTTTGGGCTACCCAATCAAGCAATCCCCAATGGATAACAGAAGCTAGCAATTAACTCAATACTCCTTAAGTACCTCTGAGGGGCAAATTACAACTTTTCTAAGCATTCACTTCCTTTTTTTTTTTTTTTCCCTCCATCTCAGCATTCCTTTGAAGAAATGAATGACTTGAACCAACAATTTACCATCCAAGAAATTGCAGTACAGAGGTTTTGCACTTTATCCTCCAATAAGGAGCAAGTCAGTGAAAGGGCCAGAACAAAGCACAAGCCTAATAACAAAGTTCGGTGTCCTTTCCCTCATCCTCCCCTATGCTTATGCCAAATTCCACTTTATAACAAACAGCGGTGGAGAGATGCTCTAGCTGAGGTCTATATGCCTGTGGAAAAACACAGGAGGGCCTGAGACTCCTGAAACTGTACCCAAATGGTTGATATATGTGCATTTTTATGAGGAAAGAATCAATAATTCCAAAATGGCTAACAATGATTTTAATCATATGCTTCGTATTAAATATATTTGAAATAGCAAAACAATCCTATATGAGACCTGACATTTCTCTGTCCCATCTCCTAAAATGTGCCTTGTTGCAATTTTACACATACAACAAGCTACCCCAGAAGTAAGTAGGTTAAAATAACAATATGTATTTCATTTTCTCCCAATCTGAGCAGGGCTCAGCAGGCACAGCCCTCCGTTCCATTAAATGCCAACTGGGGTGACCCAACCGGCACTGGGGGATCTGCTGGCTACTGGTTCCTCTCCACGTGGGCCTGCATGGGGGAGGCTTAGCTTCCCCACAGCCTGGCAACTGCCTCAATAGACTGTAAGCAGAAACTATACCACTTCTTAAGGCCTGTACTCAGTCAGACACAGTGTCCCTCTGCTCCAGCCTATTGGTCAAGCCATCATGAGAAGGTTCACGGGGAGGACGTGTAGACCTTACTTCTTGACAGGAAGAGCACCAAAGAATTTTGAGGCCATGATTTTAGACTGCCACATATGTCTAGGGTCATCTTTTCTCTTCCTGAAGTTTGCTCCACCACAGATCTTTGCTGTGTGAGAGACCAAGCTCTGACACTTCTTACATGTCCCTCTTGCCAGGATGAGTCTGTAGGCAACGCAACCTACTACCCCAGTTGATCTGCTCCTCTCTGGTCACCCTTGGCTCCTTCTTAGCTGCAGGTGCTCACCCCTCCATTGCAAGGATCACTCGAAGTACTCTGTCTAGCCTATTCCTTTAAAGAAATGCTACCCAATGGCTTTAGGGGGATGACAACTGTGGATTCTGTCTCTAGACAGAGGGATAAAAGTTCCTCTGAGAGATTTCTATTAGATACGAGCAATGTGATGAGAAAAAAAAAAAGAGACTGGCCTTTCCCAGCATAACTCTGTGAACCACTGACTGGGTTGAAAGCATTCCCAAGTCAGCCTGTTTACAGGCACTACCCAACCACATAACTCTTTGAAAAGCAAGAGTTATTAAGATTTTCAAGGAAATGCCAACCGGTACTCACATTTCTTGCATCACTTTCCCCCATTCTCTTCATTAAGTCAAATGACTGATCCATAAAATTGGTTATCAGCACTGAAAAATTCTCTGATACTATCTGCTTTAGGCTGCCTCAGGCAGACTTTTGGAAATGGTCTGCTTTCGCTCTGCAGTAGAGGTGATAAAAAAGGGCCACCAGCTGAGGAGAAAAAGTTCCAACTCCAGGCTTGATGAGGCTATAAGCCACTATTCAAATCAACCAAGCACTCCAGAAGTCTTTTATTAGTCTTTTTTTTTTTTTTTTTCCATTCTCCAGCAACTTTTATTGGTCACGGAATGTGAAATTATGTGCAGCACCTGGGGTTTAATTAACAGTCTCATTTATAAACCAATTCAATATTCATCTTATTTTTAAAACAACGTTTGCTTTTGAATAAACTGATATGTAAAACCAACACGCTCCTACCCCATGCAAAAGCAAGCAGCTTGTAAACCCACTGTTAAGGAGACGCTGGATGAAACACCAGAAGTTTTACCCACACTTTCACCAACCCACTCTCTCTGATCCATCAGCATGTCAGGACCCCTCCTGTCTTCAGAGCCTTTGCAATCATTTTCTTTGTTCCAGTCTCTCTTCTCCAGAAAGTTCTGTGGCTTGTCTCCTCTTCCTCTTCAGGTCTTTATTTATATTTCACTTTCTTAGTGAACCTGCCCTTGGAAGCCCCATCTAAAATTTGCAAACCACTGTACACACACCACTTCCTCTCATCCTCTCCTTATAATTTTCTTCTCACTATAGAGTATATGATGTATTTTACTTATTTACTGCCTGTCTCCCCTTCTATAATACAATGATACCTTCATGAACACAGGATTTTTTTTATGTCTTGTTTATTGCTGCTGCTGGAATAGTACCTGGCATCAAGTAGATGTGCCAGACATATTTATTAATAAATAATTGAATGAACTATCGATCCAACCTGTAACTGTCCTCACATGGTGATAACACAGGTTCCTAGTTGCACTGCCTGCTTTGAAAAGAGTTACCGATCTGGCTCTAACAGCCTTCCAACTGGCTTACTTTTCTATTCCTGCCGTAACAAATTACCACAAACTTTGTGGCACAAGGCAGCAAAACGTCATTGTCTTACGGTTTCGTAGGTCAGATGTCCAACACGGGACTCAGTGGGCTAATATAAGGTGTGGCCTGGCTCTGTCCCTTTCAGGAAGTTTTAGGGCAAGATTTGTTTCCATGTATTTTTCAGATTCTCTAGGTCATCCCCAACCCCAGGAAGGTGTGTGGCCCCTTCCTGCATTTTCAGAGCTGGCAATGTCACCCGGCTCTGGCCCTTCTTCCTTGGTTACATCTTCCTCTGACTCTCTTTTTCTGCCTCCCTCCTTATGTAAGACCCATGCAGATAATCCAAAACAATTTCCGTATTTTAAGTTCATCTGGTTAGCAACCTTAAATCCATCTACAACATTAATTTCCCTTTGTCCAGCAACTAAACATATTCCTAGACCTCTGAGATGAGGATGGGGAACTGTTTGATGGCCATTCTCTCTTCTCATCACATCATTCTCTGGAATAATCTAAGAAATGACAAGACCTCTCCCATCACTTTCATAGCTGTGATGTTTCTTATTCAGATCCACACTGAGCCCTTACATTTGCTCCTGTCATAAATCCTTATTGAGGTACAGTACAAACTTCCCTAGACTTAGAGGCGGAAGACATTCACTGAAGATCCTTTCTGAAACTGACCAACTCAGTTACTATCACTGAGATTCCCTTTTCTCAACAGAAAAATGGAAATAACAAAACCTCCTGACAGGGCTATTATGAAGATGAAATGTGGTAATGTTTATAAAAGCTCTATAAATGTCAAACTCCACTCGATGTAAGGGATCATTATTATGATAGACACCTCTAGCACCAAGGATACCCTGAGTCTGTACTGATGGTGGTTTTGATTGTTTTGCTCCCTGAAAGGAATGATATGAATTATCACTTACATACTTTGGACAAATCAGAAAGGAAATAGACAGTGCTACTCACAGTACAAGTCCTACATTACCTCTTCCTGGATTATGATGACAATATTGCACAGACAATCCAAATGTGAAGAAGAATTTGGTTTTTCCTATTTGAAGGTTCTGAGTACAAACTGAAGCAGGGCAAAGGCTAACAGAGTTTTGCTAAGAGGATGCACTGGTCATAGCAAACACCCTCTTCCAACAGGACAAGAGATGACTTTACACATGATACCACCAGATTGTCAATATCAAAATCAGATTGATTATATTCTTTGCAGGTGAAGATGGAGAAACTCTATACAGTCAGCAAAAACATGACTGGGAGCTGACTGTGGCTCAGATCATGAACTCCTTATTGCCAAATTCAGACTTAAATTGAAGAAAGTAGGGGAAACCACTAGACCATTCAGGTATCAGTTCAGTTCAGTCACTCAGTCGTGTCCAACTCTTTGCGACCCCATGAATTGCAGCATGCCAGGCCTCCCTGTCCATCACCAACTCCCAGAGTTCACTCAGACTCATGTATAACCTAAATCAAATCACTTACAATTATACAGTGGCAGTGACAAACAGATTCAAGGGATTAGATCTGATAGACAGAATGCCTAAAGAACTATGGACGGAGGTTTATAATATTGTACAGGAGGCGGTGATCAAAACCATCCCCCAAACAAAGAAATGAAAAAAGGCAAAATGCTTATCTGAGGAGGCCTTACAAATAACTGAGAAAAGGAGAAGTAAAAGGCAAAGGACAAAAGGAAACATATACCCAGCTGAATGCAGCATTCCAAACAATTTCAAGGAGAGGTAAGAAACCCTTCCTAAGTGAACAATGCAAAGAAATAGGGGAAAACAAAAGAATGGGCAAGACTAGAGATCTCTTCAAGAAAATCAGAGATACCAAGGGAATATTTCATTCAAATTGGGGTATAATAAAGGACAGAAATGGCATGGACCTAACAGAAGCAGAAGATATTAAGAAGAGGTGGCAAGGTGGCCACCTCTAGCTCACCAAGCTCCAGCAGAAGGAGAAGCCAGGTAAGTAAGGAGGTCTCCATACCATGGTACATACAAAGCAGACTGCCAGCAAATCAACTGGTGATAAAGCCCCAAAGAAGCAACTCGCTACAAAAGCCACTGGCAAGAGTGCACCTTCTACTGGAGGGGTGAAGAAACCTCATCATTACAGGCCTGGTACTGTGGCACTCTGTGAAAGCAGACGTTATCCGAAGTCCACTGAACTGATTCTCAAACTTCCTTCCAGCGTCCGGTGCAAGAAATTGCTCAGGACTTCAAAACAGATCTGCGCTTCCAGAGTGCAGCTACTGGTGCTTTGCAGGAGGCAAGTGAGGCCTATCTGGTTGGCTTTTTGAAGACACCCACCAACCTGTGTGCTATCCATGCCAAACATGTAACAATTAAGCCAACAGACATCTAGCTAGCATGCTGCATACGTGGAGAACATGCTTACAAATTGACTATGATGGGAACATTTCATCCTTTAAAAAAAAAATCTCTTTTTCCTGTTATTGGTAGTTCTGAATGTTAGATATTTTTCCCCCATGGGGTCAAAAGGTACCTAAGTATATGATTGCATGTGGAAAAATAGGGGACAGAAACCCAGTATTGGCAGTTCTTCCATTTTCATTTGTGTGTGAATTTTTAATATAAATGCAGGGACATAAAGCATTAATGCAAGTCAAAATGTTTCAGTGAACAAGTTTTTCAGCAGTTCAATTTTATAACGATTATAAATAAACCTGTTAAATTTTTCTGGAAAATGCCAGCATTTGGATTTTTTAAAAACAAGTAAATTTCTTATTGACTGCAACTAAACGGTGTTTGCAGCATTTTTCTCATACAGTAGATTCTGTCCACTCATATACTTTGCTAAGTGAGTTGTCCTACGTGCAAGTACATGTTTTTAATGTTGCCTGACTTCTGTGCTGTTCCTGTAAGTTTGCTATTAAAATACATTAAACTATTAAAAAAAAAAAAGAAGAGGTGGTAATAATACACAAAAGAACTATACAAAAAAGAGCTTAATGACACAGATAACCACGATGGTGTGATCACTCACCTAGAGCCAGACATCCTGCAGTGTGAAGTCAAGTGGGCCTTAGGAAGCATCACTATGAACAAAGCTAGTGGAGGTGATGGAATTCCAGCTGAGCTATTCCAAATCCTAAAAGATGACGCTGTGAAACTCCTGCACTTGATATGCCAGCAAATTTGGTAAACTCAGCAGTGGCCACAGGACTGGAAAAGGTCAGTTTTCATTCCAATCCCAAAGAAGGACAATGTCAAAGAATGTTCAAACTACTGCACAGTTGCACTCATTTCACACACTAGCAAAGACATGCTCAAAATTCTCCAAGCTAGGCTTCAACAGTATGTGAACCAAGAAATTTCAGATATTCAAGCTAGATTTAGAAAAGGTAGAGGAACCAGAGATCAAATTACCAACATCCACTAGATCATAGAAAAAGCAAGAGAATTCCAGAAAAACATCTACTTCTGCTTCATTGACTATGCTAAAGCCTTAGACTGTGTGGGTCACAAAAATACTATGGAAAATTCTTCAAGAAATGGGAATACCAGACCACCTGACCTGCCTCCTGAGAAACCTGTATGCAGGTCAGGAAGCAACAGTTAGAACCAGACATGAAACAACAGACTGTCTCCAAATTGGGAAAGGAGTACGTCAAGGCTGTATATTGTCACCCTGCTTATTTAACCTGTATGCAGAGTACATTATGCAAAATGCTGGATTAGATGAAGCACAAGCCAGAATCAAGATTGCTGGGGAAAATATCAATAACCTTAGATATGCAGATGACACCACCTTTATGGCAGAAAGTGAAGAGGAACTAAAGAGCCTCTTGATGAAAGTGAAAGAGGAGAGTGAAAAAGTTAGCTTAAAACTCAACATTCAAAACATGAAGAGCATGGCATCCAGTCCCATCACTTCATGGCAAATAGATGGGGAAACAATGGAAACAGTGACAGACTTCATTTTCTTGGGCTCCAAAATCTTCTGCAGATGGTGACTGAAGCCATGAAAGTAAAAGACGCTTGCTCCTTGGAAGAAAAGCTATGACAAACCCAAAGAGCATATTAAAAAGCAGAGACGTTAGTTTGCTGCAAATGTCCATCTAGTCAAAGCTATGGTTTTTCCAGTCGTCATGTAAAGATGTGAAAGTTAGACCATAAAGAAGGCTGAGCATCCAAGAATTGATGCTTTTGAACTGTGGTGTTGGAGAAGACTCTTGAGAGTCCTTTGAACTGCAAAGAGATCAAACCAGTCAATCCTAAAGAAATCAATCCTGAATATTCATTGGAAGGATTGATGCTGAAGCTGAAACTCCAATACTTTGGCCACCTGATGGGAATAGCTGACTCATCAGAAAAGACCCTGATGCTGGGAAAGATTGAAGGCGGGAGGAGAAGGGGACAACAGAGGATGAGACGGTTGGATGGCATCACTGACTCCATGGACATGAGTTTGAGCAAAGTCTGGGAGATGGTGAAGGACAGGAAAGCCTGGTACACTGCCATCCATGGGGTCACCAAGAGTGAGACAGGACTGAGTGACTGATCAAGAAATTAACCCCACCTACAGCTTCCCAACATCAAGGGGAAATGACTTTGCCTGTCCCCTAGAAAGTCACTGAAAGAAGTTTTAAGCCACTTCTTTAAATGGGGAGCACCAGCTTCCCAATTGTGTTTCCAAGTACAACTCTCATGGTTCCTTCTTCAATTTCACCTTAGAAGGATACTACAGGGAAGACTCTGAACTTCATATTCACAGAAAAGAACTGCCAACCTGAAACATATTTAACTGGGTACTTCCCCTAAGGTAGTTGCAACTATTGCTTTTATGGAGCCAGGTGAGGATTTCATAGAAGCTGATAAATGTTCTCAGGGATAAAAATCTGACTGTGAACTTCCTGGCCTCTGGTGGGTCTTGCCCAGATGCAAGCTCATATCACAGGAGTCAATGAATTTCACACCATTAGATGTGTTCCAAAAAATCAAGGGCTTATATAAATCCCAGAACCTGCTTTTGTGGGGCTCAAGCTACAACCAACTTAAACCTCCATGGGGTGGATGTTTCACACATTGAAACAACTTCATAAAAATACCATGGGAGCTGGGCCATTGATGATTCCATGCTGCCTGATTTGCCAAGAGGGGAGAAAGTCTTTTCTAAGCTGAGAGTCTTTGAGCAATGCACATCTGTCCTCAGTACTTAGGGGGGATCAGTTCCATTTATTCTCCCCTTCAAGCTGTAAGATTTTTTTTAAAAGACCCCATGGATAACCCACTGCAACTAGAAAGAACTGCTAATTGGATCAAGAAGTTGAAGGTATATGACATGTTTGTATTGAATTTCCCTTGAAATACTCTTGGATTTAGAAGATAAAGGCAAAGAGGACTTGGCAATGTGAATTTTTGCTGGCAACAGAAAATTTCAGCTCAACAATTGTTTCAGAATAATTATTTTTGCCAAACACAGCAAATATCTCTGGATGTACCCAAATCGAATATGGTAAGGGTAGTATTTCAAATTGCTTCCACTTTGTATGCTAAGTCACTTCAATCATGTCCAACTCTCTGTGACCTGATGGACTGAGGCCTGCCAGGCTCCTCCGTCCATTGGATTCTCCAGGCAAGAATACCGGAGTGGGTCGCTGTGCCCTCCTCCAGGGGATCTTCCTGACCCAGGGATAGAACCTGAATCTGTTACATCTAACCTGCTTTGGCAGGTGGATTCTTTACCACTAGCACTACCTGGGAAGCCGTTTCCACTTTAGTCACTCACTAAATACTCAGATGGCCAAAGCAACCAATAAGCTCTTGTAGTAATAAATGGCTAGTCCATTTTTCTTTACCAATTTACCACAGATTCTGGTAGTGAAAAAAAGTTTCACAGTAAAATATTAATTTAACTCTATTAGGGAACTAATTCATATGTTTAAAAAGAAAATTCATTAAATGTTTCCCTGAGAGGGTTATTATCTACAGATATGTCTGAATTTTCTAAATTTATGTATGTTTTCAACTAATATAATCTCTTATTTATTGCAGTTTTAGGAGCAAAATTGAATAAAAGATAAGATAATTTTCATCATCTAGATTTTTATTCTGTCATCTTTATATCAATTCAAATCTGGTATCCTCTAAACTTTCCTTGGCAAACTCAAGTAACCTCTAACTACAAATGAAGTAAATACTTCCAGTCACTAGTTACAAGGTCACAGTTCCTAAATTGTCTATTTACAAATGTTTAAGTTCTTTCTTTGAGGACAGAGCAGCAGCAAGGTCTTGACTTTGGCAGGGTGCATGAATATCCACGGATCTGGGGGATTCTATGATCTGCTTTGAGTCAAATATTTTGTCAAAAGCAAAACCAGTTCACCAAACCAAGGAACTCCTGCTGAAAAGTATCAACTCTCTCACATTCTTATCCTCAGGGGGAACCCAAAACCCAGGGTTGACTCTTGAGCGTCCCATGCAAAGCAAGGACATCAAACCAGTCAATCTTAAAGGAAATCAACCCTGAACACTCTTTGGAAGGGCTGATGCTGAAGCTGAAGCTCCAGTACTTTGACCACCAGATGCAAACAGCTTACTCTTTGGAAAAGACCCTGATACTGGGAAAGTTTGAAGGCAGAATAAGAGTGTGACAGAGGATGAGATGGTTGGATGGCATCATCGATTCAATGGACGTGAACTTGGGCAAACTCCAGGAGATAGTGAAGGATAGGGGAGACTGGAGACAGTAAGGGGCAGGGAAGCCTAGCATGCTGTAGTCCACGGGGTCTCAGAGTCAGAGATGACTTGGTGACTGAACAACAAAATGCTCCCAAAATGATCCATAAGAACCCAGACATTTTTACAAATGGCTCAATCCCAAGACTTTTACTTGTGTTCCATTTCAAAGTACTAGTGCAGTAGGATTCTCCTAAACCAAATCCTGTTCAAGTAAAGAGACGATGGTGAGGTCCCAGCAAGTTCCCCAACCTTAGTTCTGAGAATAGCTGTACCAGTAGAAAGCAGACTGCCTTCATCAGCTGAATAACTTGTTGAAAGCCAATCAACCGCAGACAGGTGATTATTCTAAGGTACTTTTAAAATGTAAGGTCTTTTTTAATTTGGGGAATCTTGGCTTCTTTTCTTTAAGACGGTCCATTCCACAACAATGGTTCATAATTAGATCTATTTATTTTGACAGTCCCTACCTTCTGATAAAAGGCCATCTGCAACATTTCAAATTAAGGATTTTTCCTACAAAGAACATTATTATTCACAACGTGAAATATTGAGGCTTGAAAGAGAAGTATAATCAAAGATCACAATATAAAATTCCATTATCACGGTGTCTGGTTTTGACTCTGCTTTCTCAATTTAAAGAGGAAGAACTAGAAGTAAATGTAATAAGTACTGAGGTATAAAGGATGGGGGGTGGGGGGGTGGAACTGCTGAGTCAGACTGCAAACATCTCAAGAGCAAAGAGTGTGCCTTTTATTTTTCTTCATGTCTACAAAGCACAGTGAAAACTGAAAGTGAAGATTGCTCAGTCGTGTCCAACTCTTTGCGACCCCCTGGACTGTAGCCTGCCAGGCTCCTCTGTCCGTGGAATTCTCCAGGCCAGAATACTGGAGTGGGTAACTGTTCACTTCTCCAGGGGATCTTCCCAACCCAGGGATCAAACCCAGGTCTCCTGCATTGCAGGCAGATTCTATACCATCTGAGCCACCAGGGAAGCCCAGAACACAGTACATGATCCATTTTGTGTCCTGTTCATATATGGTATCAAGATTAAGAAGGAAATAAAACACAAGCAAATGAAACCTTTTCACCTTCTGCTTCAGCATTCTTCTACTCTACTTGGCTGCCTCTTTCACAAGTTATTTGAGCCCCTTCCCAGTATCATACTCCCTGGGCTTGCTTATCACTACCACCATGACCACCATGTAGAGTCACACAGGTTGTCTCCTGCCCCAAGATCCACAGCTGAAAGGCGCAAGTGAGAGCTAAAACCTAGTCCACAGTTACGAAGAGAATCAGCTACTAGTCCCCACATGGAAGGCCTTCTTTTTGTGGACTGCTTTGCAAATGACAGAGGCATCTCACCTCTGTCATTGTTGCTGGGGAAGTTACTCAATGCATTGGCTAAATCGAGTCAGGGAAAGTGGTCAGAGTTGCAATGACAGTGGTAAAAGTGGCTGCCAAATTTATGCACCTGATACCATCTGGACAGACCAACCCATTTCCATCACGTCCTAATCAGTTCATCTCCAGTCAGGTGGTGACTTTGGTTGCCATTTCCTGAATGGCTGGTATGTTTGCTGTTTAGAGCAGGAGGTGCCCAGCTCAGAGGATCAAACCTTGTCTGAGTTCTTGACAGAACTATTATACCAAAGAACCAGCTTCTAAAGGGTGCCCTGAAAGCCTACTCCGCATTTCAGAAACTCCCTCTATAACACCTCCCAGATCAAGTCAACCGACCTCACTTGAACACATCCCATGAGGGGGCATTTGTCCAAAAGCAATTTCACTTTCAGAGAAAGTGAAATTATATGAATTAATTTAACCCCCACACCAACACTGAGAGGGAGGGATTATCAGTGCCCTTTTATGGGTGAACAAAAGAACTCACTCAAGGCCACATTGCTGAATGAGGATTTGCACTTGGACCTGCCTGACTCTAGCACCCTGTTCGTAATCATGAAGCTCTACCTCTGAGTGTCTAACCATGTATCTATCTCCAAATTACAATGAGACATAGATACCAAAATGGAAATTTCAGGACACTAAAATTCCACGATTTGATTACTTACACTAATGAGGGAGGGTTCCCAGGTGGTGCCAGTGGTAAAGAACCCACCTGTCAATGCAGGTAGATGTAAAAGACACAAGTTTGATCCCTGGGTTGGGAAGATCCCCTGGAATAGGAAATGGCAACCCATTCCAGGATTCTTGCCTGGAGAATCCCATGGATGGAGGAGCCTGGCGGGCTACCGTCCATGGGGTCGCACAGAGTCGGACAGGACTGAGCATACATGCACTTAATGAGGGAGGAAGAGGTGAAATTTATGCAATTATTATCTCACTTAAATAACTACTTTTCATTTCCTTCCATCTGATCCAGTCTAGGCCTATTTTATAGCTACACTCTCAGAAAGTAGGTTCATGCCTCCATTTCCAACTTCTAGGGGTGGGGATGTGAGAGCTCAAGGGATGAGGGTAGGTGTTGCTTACAGAACATCTGGGTGTTGCTTACAGAAACTTCAAGAAAGTCATAAAGTAAAATAATTTTAAATGTCAACTCTTTATCTTTTTCCTACTTGAAATATAGAATAATAAAAAATGTTTTAAAATAAAAAAGATGTCAGCAAAAGGGAAAATGAAAGGCTCAAAGGAATATGTGTGTGTGTGTGTGAGTGTGAGTGTGTGTGTGCTCAATCATGTATGACCTGTTGGGACCCCATGGACTGTAGCTCGTCAGGCTCCTCTGTCTAGGGAATTTTCTACATAAGAATACTGGAGTGGTTTGCCATTCCCTCCTACAGGGGATCCTTCCCATGCCTCTGGATAAAATGAGATGATGATGATGTGTGACTAAATACTGGCTTCCCAGCATCTGAGCCCCTGCCTACATTTGGTAAATTTCCTGCCCTCTAGGTCTCTCTGGGAAACAAAGCCACTTCAGTAAAGCAGTCAGAATAGCCAAATACTTGCTTTTCTAGCCCCTCTGGTAACTATGGCACAGGCGATGAGCTAGCCATGAGCAACAAGACACCCTGGAGCTTCAAATCATGGGCTTGGTGATTCGGCGAAAAGGGAGCCTTTGTTCCGCTGGCTGAGTGGGTAGCAGTCAGTTGCCAGACCAGCAGCATCAACAGCTCTGAGCAGCAGCACCCAGGGCCAACACCAGCAGTGGGCACACAAGCCAGCACGTCGTGTTCAGCGAGGGCAGCAGCCATGGCTCACCAGGCTGCTGGTTCTGTGGTAAGACTTTGTGAATCTGGCTTCTCAGTTCCCATCCATACTCTAAGTCTGGTGCCTGGTATGTCACAACAACTCTACCAGATGCCTGATATCTTTTAGGAAATTCCTTTTATCCCTAAGCCAGCCAAAGTCCATTTCAATTGCTTGCCTTGAAGATTCCTAAGGGATACATTATGTAATAGGACCTAAATATTTGTGCTAAATCAGAGCAA
>NW_011494900.1:431214-453606 GCF_000754665.1 Bison bison bison | reverse complement strand
AAATCAGAGCAATAGCATCAAGCCACATTAGGAGCTGCCACTGAATCCATCTCAGCATGTGAGCCTTATCCTACCTTTGGACATGGAAAATCACAAGAATGAGCAGGCTCATATTTTTATCATTATTATTATTACATCATGCAGGGACCACTTCCTCAGAATCTCACTCATTACAGAAGAACGCAGAATGGGAAAGCAGAACTAGATGAGAATATGGTTCAAAAGTCTTTTATTAGTTTCTCACTATTCTTAAATGTAAATTCTTATCAAACCCCGTGTATTTAATGACATATAAATTCCTTGTTGTAATATCCTAATGTAAAATGTACTCATTCACGGAACTAAAAGTGAGAGTTATGTAATATTGTGGGTAGAGGGGTGAAGACTATTGAATGCACAAATTTCTTCATGGCAACATCACAACACAGCATCTGGGACAAAGGCATTCTATGCTATTTT
The DNA here is from genome assembly GCF_000754665.1 of Bison bison bison. NCBI lineage: Eukaryota > Metazoa > Chordata > Mammalia > Artiodactyla > Bovidae > Bison > Bison bison. The sequence continues at coordinate 453,147 of NW_011494900.1, read as the reverse complement.
AAAATAGAACCAGTCTTTGTAAACAGGATAACTGCTATGGAGTTCACAGGGCTTTATTATACAAAAGCTGTACTTTAAATAGATGAAAATTACTTTAAAAACTATCATATGCAGTAAAACTGTCAAGAAAAGCAAGGACATGATAAACACAAATTTCCAAAAAAGTGGTTCTGAGGAGGAGAATGCAAAAGGGGAAGGGCTTATATTCCAGGAGTCAGTAGTGGATTCAGAGAGGCTTATTTCATTATTAAGCTTTAAGCTACATGATACAAACTCTTGAATGTGTGACATAGTTCATAATGAAAAATCTAAAGACACAAAGGACAAATCATGAGAAAACTAAAAAAGACCGGGTTTCAAGAACATCTTCCTTCAGTTTACTTAATTGTTGAAGCACCAAACTCTTAATAATAGAGCCCCTGGAGCAAGCACACAGTCCTTCCCTTAAGATGAAAAACAGAGGCTACATGTTTTTTGCATCAAGACCACTGGGCAGCTAGAGGCCTGTGTTGATAATCAGTTGCAGGGGAAGGTACTGCTCAGCATCAATCAAGGGCAATGCAGGGTTCTCAGTAGCCTCTCCCTCCCCAGCCTAGGGATCCATATGATAAACGTGAGCACTGGCTAATTCTTCCTCTTAACAGGCATTTCCTGGGAAACTCCAACCCTGCAGAGACCCCACCAGGCTGCCCAGCCTCCAGGAAGGTGCCGCTTGTTACAGACCCTGTTTGTAGTGTCTGCCTCAATCAGCAGACACGTCTGGCTCAATAAACTGACATACTCTGCCCTCACCCCAGCCACACCTTATAAGAAACCCAGAGAACTGCCAGAGTTTTCGTTAACCTTTCAAAACACTAGAAATGAGTCTCAATAAAATCTAAACATGAGTTCTCAGAGTGGTAGGGGAAAGCACAAAACTCTAACTCCTCATCAACCAAGTATAAAAAAAAAAAAAAAGGGAAAAAGCCTACACTGGAACCCAGACAGCTGGAAAATACAACTACATAATGACTTCAGATCCTTAGTGAACGCTGAGGAGGCCACAGTGGTAACTGTTCTTTTGTACCACAAAAGCCTGGAAATAGCAATAATGTGAGAACAATAATTTCATCCATGATACCCATAGGCAAAGAACACTAAACTCTAACAAGCAAGTAATATCTACAGAACACCCTGGAGGTTGTGTGCCAAACTTGGGGGGAAAAGTATAGATTTGATTGTCTGGAGATCTTATGGTCAAATCTCAGTTCTACAACTTTCCCCTGAGTCTCTTTCTCACTAGTGTCATAAAGGCAATAATCTCCACCGCATGGAGCTGCTATGAGGTTTACATGAGACAACGTATGGAAACATCCACTGTGGGGCCTGGCACGTGCAAGGTACTCAAAAACGGATCACTCCACTCCTGCTCCCTGGAACACCTACAGCCACAAAGTGCTGCTTCATCCTTAACTACCGCGGGCCAAGCCAGTATCTCCAGGCCCAGAGCTTCCTGGCAGTCTATGGCTGCAACCCTGTTGACAGTCATGCCTTGGGTCCTGCAGCAATTCTCCATAATATAATACACAAGCCCTCGTGGCATAAGAGTACCCAGGGCTGATGATCACAGTTAGAGGAGTAAATGAGCTTCACTCCAGGCCCACAGGGTGGGTGATCTTTTGTTGATATTCTACATCTAGTCAAACTCCTAAGTGGTATTTACAAATCAGATTGAACTCAGACAAAATTATCATCTTAAAACTATCACTGTTAATCCCTCTTCACCTTCTTGGTGTATCCCTAGTGCCCTCATAAGCAGGCACTCCATGACCATATTTGATAACTGCTCCCTGTTCCTTCCCTGATAGCTCAGTTGGTAAAGAATATGCCTGCAATGCAGGAGACCCTGGTTTGATTCCTGAGTCAGGAAGATGTGCTGGAGAAGGGATAGGCTACCCACTCCAGTATTCTTGGGCTTCCCTGGGGACTCAGCTGGTAAAGAATCCACCTGCAATGTAGGAGACCTGGGTTCAATCCCTGGGTTGGGAAGATCCCCTGGAGAAGGAAAAGGCTACCTACTCCAGTATTCTGGCCTGGAGAATTCCATGGACTGTAGAGTCCATGGGGTCACAAAGAGTCGGACACGACTGAATGACTTTCACTTTCCCTGTTCCCTGTCCTTCTGGCGCTATCCCTGTGGTGCCACCCTCCGAGACCCACCAACCCAGAACTCTGCTCATGCCTCACCACAAAAACTTACCAGCTTATTGTCACACTTATAGAATTACAAATCAAACCATTGACAGGAAATCTACTCTCCATTTAATCAATAAGAAACCATGGCCCTGAGGCCCAGGGATGTGATGCCAGATGCTAGGTAACACTGGTGCCAGGTTTGGAGGCCAGACCCTCTGACTCCCAGGCCAGAGCTCTTTCGAATACACAGCACTGCCTTAGATGGAAGCCTCTAACCAAGGCACACCACAACTTAATGGACACCGGCTCTGAAGTGACCATTGCTTTTAACAGAGACTGTTAGACAAATGGGAAACGTGCTAAGTCGCTTCAGTCATGTCCAACTCTTTGCAACTCCATGACCTGTAGCCCGCCAGGCTCCTCTGTCCATGGGCTTCTCCAGGCAAGAATACTGGAGTGGGTTGCCATGCCCTTCTCCAGGGGATCATCGCAACACAGATATTGAATTCATGTCTCCTTCAGCTACCTGCACTGCAGGCGGGTTCTTTATCGCTGAGCCACCAGGGAAGCCTAAATAGGATGAGTGATAAATGGGATGAGCTTAAACTTCAAGACAGCTGCCAAGGCCAGTGGGAAGATATTTGGGGTTAAATAAAATGACTCCCTCAAGTCATTCCACTTAGATGACCACCTATCCTTCCAGGAAGTGTTCTGCAGATGAAGGAAAATGGGGCCTCTGTTTCCCATCCATCTATCTATTCCATGAACTGTTGCTGAATGTTGAATGTGTACACAGTGTATTGTTATAGGGATTGAAAAGATGACTCCTGCCCCATTTATTCACACTCTGTGTGCCAAGTATTACATTAGGCCTGGCGTTCTCTGATTCAACCTTCACGATAATCATATGAAATAGATGTCTGTATCCCCCATGTTGCAGACAGGTAAACTAGAGAGAATAGAAGTTTAGTAAGCACCTGAGTCCCAAGTTTAGTAAGTGGTGAGAGTGGAACTAGAATCCAGTCTGCCCTCCCCCACAGCCTGTGCCTTCATCCGCTTCCTAGTGCCCTCTCCCCACAGGTTCATGGGTGACCTTGGTTGGTTTAGGGGAATATCAGGAAACTCAAATAAGAAAAAGCACATGAAGCAGTGAGCACAGTACTTGGCTGACAGTAAATGTTTTATCTTTTTAAAGTTGGATGAGACAAACCATTTCATAAAACTTTTATTTAGCTTGGAACTCAAAGACACTTAGGTTTGCAATGACAATATTAATATATAAATGGCAGAGAATTTTGCTGTGACCTGGTCATTCTGTTTAATCTGTCTGCAATTTCACATGGATATTAAAAAAAAAAAATTCTAGAGATTTTCTGGTTCCTACAGTCTGAACAGCAATATTTTGTGTGCAAATACCCCCTGTCATTCCATTCTCTTTTTTCTGTCTACATACTTATTTATGTGAAGACAGGGCCACTTTCATTCCTCACTTAAATAGTCCACAGGGAGTGGGTGGAGTTCAAAGAAAGCCTGTTGAGTCCCTGGCTGAGAGTTATGAATGTTGAGTAATGATCCTTTTACTGGGAACAATGAGTTTGTTAACTTGAGCGTAATTAAAATTAGAGGACTTCCCCTGGGCTTGCATTACCTCTCCCTGAGTGACAATCAAAACTCTCTGATGGCAGGTCGCTGAATGCAATTTCAGGGGCATGGGGCTTCTAGCGGAGCTTTCTGCTCCAGAACCAACAGAACCTTCTGTGATGACAGAAATATTCTTTCTGTGTCTACTCAGCCAAGTACAGCAGCCACTCGCCACCCACGGCTACTAAGCACTTGAAATGGGGTTGAGTGGCTGAGGAACTGGATTTTTAAATTTAGTTCATTTTAAGTACTGTACAAAGCCACATGCAGCTGGTGGCAACCATGTAAGACAATACAGTTCTAGAGGAACTGATGGCAGGAAAGTTGATCTATGGAGGACAGAGCAAGGCTCTGTCACTTTATGTTTTCGTTTCTTGACAGATCTTTAACTACCCAGAAGCATGACCACAAGAGGGCCTGGATCATGCTGGAAAGAGACCAGGTTGTCTATAATGTTCCTCTTCTCTCCAATTCTGGGATTTCTTCAGGTAGGACCTGGACCACCATCGGAACAAGAGAAAGTAAAGGGACTTTGGAACCTCTGAATCATCTTTTTACAAAGGAGGAAACTAGAGGTCAAAGAGGAAGCCCTCTTTCCCAGGTCACATGATGGAAGAACAGTAAGTCTCCTGACACAAAGTTCATGCTCTTTCAAGTAAACTTAGCTAACCAGTTATGACCAACCTAGATAGCATATTCAAAAGCAGAGACATTACTTTTCCAACAAAGGTCCGTCTAGTCAAAGCTACGGTTTTTCCAGTAGTCATGTATGGATATGAGAGTTGGACTGTGAAGAAGGCTGAGCGCTGAAGAATTGATGCTTTTGAACTGTGGTGTTGGAGAAGACTCTTGAGAGTCCCCTGGACTGCAAGGAGATCCAACCAGTCCATTCTGAAGGAGATCAGCCCTGGGATTTCTTTGGAAGGAATGATGCTAAAGCTGAAACTCCAGTACTTTGGCCACCTCATGCAAAGAGTTGACTCATTGGAAAAGACTCTGATGCTGGGAGGGATTGGGGGCAGGAGGAGAAGGGGACGACAGAGGACTAGATTGCTGGATGGCATCACTGACTCGATGGACATGAGTCTGGGTGAACTCCGGGAGTTGGTGATGGACAGGGAGGCCTGGCATGCTGTGATTCATGGGGTCACAAAGATTCGGACACAACTGAGCAACTGACCTGAACTGAACTGACTGAAGAATATTTAACTTGATTGTCCAACTGTCCCAAAAAAAGGAAGAAATAGCCTTTTTAACCTCTGGCTTAACGTGTCTTCTCCCCATCCTCATCTCTAGAACATCCTCACCAGTTAGTGGTTATTATTCTAAACATAGAGGTTACAGATTACTGATTAAGTATCTAGCTCAAGAAACAGGTAGTACAATATGAATTCAAAAGCAAATTGGGCTTTAAAGCCTAGGCGCTTTCCACCACATCCCACTTTCTTCTCACAGCACCAGCTCCACCTATTGAGGTTCCTTATTCTTTCCAACAGATGGGCTTGAAGTGGCTCTTCATGCAATAGATCATCTTGCACATTTTACTTTCTTTTCTATAATTTCATTGTTAACAAATGACCAAAAAATGCAATTACCATCAGTGAGGAAAAGAATCAAGATATTTCTTCCTGAATCAAAATACCAACAAAATGAAATTTAATATTGGTGCCAAAATAATTGGTAAGCATCCCCATCCAAATTTACTCCATTCCTAGGGCTTCCCTGGTGGTCCAGTGGTTAAGAATTCACCTGCCAATGCAGGTGACATGGGTTCAATCCCTGGTCCAGGAAGATCTCACAGGCTGTGGAGCAACTGAGCCCATGAGCCCTAGAGCCCATGCTCTACAATGAGAAGCCACCACAAGAGAAGCCTGCATATCACAACTACAGACAGCCCCTGCTCGCCACAACTGGAGAAAGCCCGCACACAGCAATGAAAACCCAGCACAGGCATAAGTAAAATAAATTAATAAGCTAAAGAAACAAATTAATCAAATAAATAAACACATTTACCCCATTCCTACCACCTGTCAACAGTGGGTCCGAAGTGTCTATGTATGTATCTTCCTTTTAAAATGTCCATGTCTAAACGTTTCAAGTACAGGACTCTTACATGGAAAATTAATTTTAAAACTAAAAGGAAAAAGAAGAGGGACTGGACACAATGAAGGTGCTATCCCATGCTCCTTCAACTGTTTTCTCTATCTAAAACAAAAACTCTCGATGTGCTATTTATATCAGTCATAACTCTTCTCTGTTTGAGATGCCACATCTCCAGTGATTAATGGGTATAGTCTAGGATTCTAATACTGTCTACCCTGATCGTAAATTGATACATAGTCTGCCGCAAATTCCATTTGAGCTCATGATTTTCCTGTAAATGCACCCCAACATAGCTGCCACATTCCTAAATTCTGGGCAAAATTGATGACTATGCTCCACTATTTGATTATTGTGTAGGAGCTTAATGTAAAATCCCCAAATAGCGATAATGTGATTGCAGTTCTTTACTTCATTCCTGGCTGCTTAGTACTCTCAGCTTTACTTTGGCAGGCTGTTTGATGAAGATTAATCTCATTTTCTTTCTATCTGCTGTGTTAATAAAAATAAGCATTCTTGGGAAAATAGGACTACGTGGCACAATTAGCTAATACCCATTCCTTCTACTTCTCATAAATTATGTTGAAATGAATGGCAGTAAAAGTGAGTTCAGAGATTTCAATCTGCTTCCCAGTGGCTGGTTTAAAAAAAGTACCCTAAACTCAGCCTGCTAAGGCCTTCTCACTCTAAGAACCAAGAGCAGTGGGCAAAATGAGATGCCAGCTGGAACTGGAAGTAAGGAATGAAAAAGGCCTGGGGGAGAGATGTGATGGAAAGAGAGGAGGCTAAGCAGTATGGGCTAGAGTGGAGAAGGAGAGTCAGTGTTTGGGAAGGATCTCATGAGCAGCTGCTCCCTCCGTGGCAAGGGCTTGTATAATATGTACAAGTTCCTCCACCTGCTTTATCACAACCGCCAAGATTTCAAGCAATTGTCATCCAGTTCACAGCCCCTGAGCACGTCAGAGTTAATGAAGGAAATTTTCCTCTTGGAAGATCCTCAAAAAGGACTCTAACTAAACCCAAGAGGCCATCAAAGACCAGAGTGTGTGCACAGCAAACATAACTCGGATCCAGAGCACAGTCACAGGCCTATCTTCTCATCCCAAGTACAAAATCCTGATTATTCATGTGTGTATGTGTTAACCGCTCAGTTGTGTCTGAATCTTTGCAACCCCATGGACTGTAGCCCACCAGGCTCCTTTGTCCACAGGATTCTCCAGGCAAGAATACTGGAGTGGACTGCCATACCCTTTTCCAGAGGATCTTCCCAACCCAGGGATCAAACCCTGGTCTCCTGCACTGCAGGCAGATTCTTTACCATTTGAGCTACGGGGAAGTCCTGTATTCTTGGAGTAGCTTCAAACGTGGTTCCAAAATTTTTAGACACCCTTCCCATCAATAAGTGGGGTCTATGTCCCCTTCCCTTGAGTCTGGGTAGGCTTTGTGACTGTGTGAGCCAGAGAGGACAGGGAAGTGAGGCTGTGTGGTCTCTGTGGTCAGCCAGGAAAGGTCATGGCCTCCTCTATGGGAATGCATGTATGTGAGGGCCTGAGTTCCAGGACGGTGCCTGACACCCCTGCCACCGCCAGGCTGTAGGAAACCCACACAGAGGGGTTCCATGGGGCCATTCTGGTCACCAGACATGCCAGCAAACCGTGGCCCTGGACCTTCAAGTCTTCACAGCTGAAACAGAGCCAACCTGGCCCCACTGTGCCCTGACTTCTTGGCCCATAGCCTTCAGGTGGGTGTAAGAAAACGGTTATTTTCAGCAGCTAAGTTTTGAGGTAATTGGTTACACAGCAGCGGTCTCTGGAACAATCCTTCTGCTCCATTCCCACCTCTGATCTTTCTCTGTGGAGGCTTACATATTTAAATCCCTAAATAAGTCATTTCCCCTTGTTTGTGGAGGTCTTCCCTGTAGCTCAGAGAAGGCGATGGCACCCCACTCCAGTACTTTTGCCTGGAAAATCCCATGGACTGAGGAGCCTAGTGGGCTGCAGTCCACGGGGTCGCAAGAAGTTGGACACGACTGAGCGACTTCCCTTTCCCTGTAGCTCAGTCGGTAAAGAGTCTGCCTGCAATACAGAAGACCCAGGTTCAATCCCTGGGTTGGGAAGATCCCCTGGAGAAGGAAATGGCAACCCACTCCAGTATTCTTGCCATGGAGAATTCCATGGACAGAGGAGCCTGGTGGGCTACAGTCCATGGGGTCACAAAGAGTTGGACACAACTGAGTGACTAACACACACACTCCACTTGTTTGTACCCTAAAACTCTCTGTTTAAGTGAACATTTCTGCCTAAGAAATCAATGGCTAACAGAAACTCTGGACTCATCAGCTCACAATTTGACAGTCACCCTTCATCCAGAAAATAAATATGTGGCTTTCCTTTTAGCAATCATGTGATTTCTAGAACACTGCCTTCTCTTTGAAGCCTTCCCAGTTTAATCACACAGAAGATGAGGGCACGTAATTTCCTCTGTCACCCATCTCCCACTAACACCACATATAGCCTTGGGCATGCATGTATTGAGCAACTAAACATCTAAAAGATGTACAAGAAATATGAGTCATGCCATCTCCCTTCAAAAGATTTCTAATCTTGTTTGGAAGGCAGTGCTAACCACCCCCTCCTCTTACCAGGCTTATAAAGCAAAATAATAAAGATAGAGGGACCCACTGTCACAATGACATTCCACATTAAAAAATACAGAAATCTTATTTATCTTATTTCTGTATTTATAAGGCATGCTTCTTTCATGCACATCCACGTCACCAGTGTTAACAATAATAATGATTCCTTATATCTAAAATTGGTTACTATTCAATCACCTATTCACACATTCAATAACCATTTACTTCTCTCTTTGTATGGAACTTCCCTGGTGGCTGAAATGGTAAAGAAGCTGCCTGCAATGTGGGAGACCTGAGTTAAATCCCTGGGTTGGGAAGATTCCCTGGAGAAGGGAATGGCAACCCACTCTAGTATTCTTGCCTGGAGAATTCCTTGGACAGAGGAGCCTGGAGGGCTACAGTCCATGGGGTTTTAAAGTGCTGGGCATGACTGAGCAACTAACATTTCATACTTGTATGTGCCAGGCCCTCTGCTAAGCTCTGGCTGTAACCCAGAGTAAGAGATACAGTCCACGTCATTTCAAAGCTTACTTTCTAGTGAAGGAGACAGATAACAAATGTGTAAACATTTAAAAATATGACATATACAGGAAAGGAAATGAGGAGGAGGGTACAACAGACACTAAGTCGAAGTAGGGCGCACTCTGGTGAGGGTGGCCAGGGAAGACCCAGGAAAACTAGCAACAGGTAGCAGTTGAGGTAGATCCTAAAGATAAGGAGATGCTGGGGAAAATGACAAGAACAGGGTTTTGAGTGAAGAAACAGCACTTACAAAAGCCCCAAGGAAAGAAAAATCACTGCATGGTCCAAGAACAGAAAGGCTTATGTGTCCAGAGAGATGGAGGAGAAAGCAGGAAGAGCTAAAAGCCGTAAGAGGTGGAGCTTGTGTGTCAGGCACTATGCCAAGTGTGTGGTCTCCAAAACTGTAAGTCATCCAAGGTAAAAGCAATGTAAATAGCAACTACTGTGCTAATAGTTACTTAATCATCATCATGATCAGAATAAAGTTTATATTGACTACGTGCTTACTCTGGATTAATATTTTGGAAAATATTGCTGTGTTCTTCTCTTGCCTTTCAAATAAAAAGTATCCTTAGGACAGAAAGAGGGCTTTCCAGGTGGCTCAGTGATAAAAGAATCCACCTGCCAATGCAGGAGACACAGGAGACGCGGGTTTGATCCCTGGGAATGGAAGATCCCCTGGAGTAGGAAATGCCAACCCACTCCAGTATTCTTGCCTGAAAAATTCCATGGACAGAGGAGACTGGTGAGCTACAGTCCATGGGGTCGCGGAGAGTCAGACATGACTGAGCATGAGCATGAGACAGAAAGAAGGAGAATCTGGCAGTCAAAGCAGGTCTTATGCAAGGCTTACTAGTACATTGTCTTGAGAAAGAATTTGTAAATGTCTGTATCACCTTCCACATAGAAAGACTTGAAGAATTCTCCCCACAGTGAAGAAAACATGTGACACAGGAGAGAGTGAGGAAATCCCAGCCTCATCCTCATCCCAGGGGATTTGAGAGGAGGAAAAGCAGTGGAAGGAGTGAAGTGGCTGGAATGTGTTATGTAGATCTGGGAAAGTCAGAGGAATGGGGGTTCTAACCCTGTTCCTGCTTGGGGCTCTAGAAAAACATCACCTGTCAGGTTGCCCCATTCCAAAGTCCATGTGGAAGCAGTTAGGCAGGGAGACAGCTTGGAGTGTAGTTTTTCTGAGCATGAGTCTGGGTCAGGAAGATCCTCTGGAGAAGGAAATGGCTACCCTCTCCAGTATTTTTGCCTGGAGAAATCCATGGACAGAGGAACCTGGCAGAATACAGTCCATGGGGTCACAAAGAGTCAGATATGACTGAGTGACTGAACTGAACTGACTGAATTTCATTATCATCAACATTAGCATCATTATTGCAGTTATTATATAAAACCAAAAAGTCACAACATAGGAAAGTGATACTTACATAAAATGAAATTCAGTGGAGACATTCATTTCATACCAAAAGCAAGGAATTTCAAATTTTAACATTATTTCTGAAAATTTTAGTTCAGTTCAAACCACTTAGTTCAGAAAGAGTAAAATGATGATATTAAAGATCAGCAGCAAATCAAGGAATTAAAAATCAGACCTAAATGAAGAAAAACATGACTGAAATTAATTAGAAAGTTTTCTCCCCCCTGCAAGAGCGGTAAGTGATTACCTAGACATTTTCCACCTTTCCTATAGAAAAGTCTCTACAAAGATATCATTCAGTCAACCACCAGGAGGAAGTTGGTTCATGTAACCATGTAACACTGGTTACATGTAATCAGTAAGCATATAACTCTGTCTATATTCACTGTCTGCTTAAAGATTCTGTGAGGCAAATTATATTAGAATTAACTGGCTGACAATGAAACAGAAACTATCTATCTATTTCTTTTTAGCTGAGTATTTTTACTCCAGTGAAGGAGCCAGGGTAAGCCCTGGCTTGCTTCTGTTTCTTTTGTCTTCCTTGAGGTTTTCACCTGCTTGGCTAGATCCACTTGCACAATTGGTAAGATACCAACAGGCCTCCCAATAACACTGTTGCTGCTAAGTCTCTTCAGTCGTGTCCAACTCTGTGCAACCCCATAGACAGCAGGCTACGAGGCTCCCCTGTCCCTGGGATTCTCCAGGCAAAAACACTGGAGTGGGTTGCCATTTCCTTCTCCAATGCATGCAAGTGAAAAGTGAAAGTGAAGTCGCTCAGTCGTGTCCGACTCTTAGGGACCCCATGGACTGCAGCCCACCAGGCTCCTCCGTCCATGGGATTTTCCAGGCAAGAGTACTGGAGTGGGGGTGCCATCGCCTTCTCCGCCCAATAACACTAGAAAAGTGATATCTCCTATTTCCACCTTACAAGTGGAGCAACGAAAACACAAAGACCTTAGGAGGAATGCAGCCATGAAAGACTCACCTCAATCAATTTTGTTGCTCATCTTTACCTCAAAATGCATCTCCTTTATAGACCTATTGGTACACAGCTGGAAAGTACAGTCCAGAAGAGATGGAAAATCAGCCAAGGCCTTTCCGGAGAGCCTTACTCCATCTGGATACATTTGGGTGGTCTCAAACATTTTCATGCAGTGCCTGTGTTTCACCTCATCTCATTTTTGTCCTTTTTTCTGCATTTCTGCATCACTGTCTAGGATGACGAGTGATTTGTACTATTTTCCAGAAAAGAGAAATATTTTCCAAAGCATCCTGACTACTTCATGCCTAATTCAAGCTCTACCTGTTTTAAATACTGTCATAGATGCTTATAGCAGAAGAAATCTGTCATCCACAATTCCATCACTGGTCTTAGCAAAGTACAAAAATCATTATATATCCAATGATGACTGTGAGGCACTCCAAGGTCTTAAAGTACACACTGAATCATTTTCTAAAAAAATTGGTTTTATGTTAATTTCATGTTAATTATCTTGTTTAGAATAAATAGGTAATCCACTCTCTAATAACAACAGCTAGCTATTCCGATATATTTATCTGTTTGCCAAAGGCTATAGTATTATTTCATATAAACCTTACACCAACTACGTGAGGTGGGAATCCAATACTTTTCAAAGCTGAGGAAACTGAGGCAGGGCTACAGATGGAGTTGCTTAAGCCTATGCAGTCATTAAGTCATGACACCAGAATTAAAGCCCACCTCAGTGTGCATCTGAAAACATGCTTTAAACCACACTATGAAGCGCCAAGTATGGAATGCATGTGCACTTCATCAACCTAGTTTATTTAACAAATGCAAGCAACTTCTTCCGCTTGCCAGCTGAGCTTGCAAGCTTCATTTTCATACTATGACCAGTTTTATTTACTCCTGGACATTCTTCCCAGACTATATTCCTGATGACTCCTACAGCCTTGTTTTATTATATCACAGATTCGAAAACCCTCAGGATTTTTAGAGAGCAATATGCTACAATATTATCTCAACAGACCTACAGGCAGAAGAAGTTTGAACATGACATCTGCTTTCATGTAAGTCAATCTTCTTTCCAATCTTGAAAGGAAAACATCTTTTGCATTGATATTGCTCTGTGTTTTATATTGGTCCCGAAAATATTGACACATAAAGGGGCTTCCAGAGACTTTCATTTTTTGAAGATGAGGGTAATTACATGAGAAAAGGGAAGGAAGGACAGACTTAGGATAACTACACAGACTCAGTCACACAGCAGTACATTTTTAGTAAAAAGGATGCAATGTGCCTTTTATACTATGCATGAAGCCTAATCATTTTTCTCACCTGCATAAAATCAGATTCCAAAGAAATCAAAGTAAGAGCCTATTCTCATAAATTCAGAAAGCCAAGAATATAAGAGGATTTCAGGATGGTTTATTTTAATTAAAAAAAATTATTTGGAGAAAACAGCTGAAGAACTTCAATTTGGTACAAGTATCATGAGGTCTTAGGTTGGATCGTCTTAGCCCTGCATTAAATCCCACAATAAAAAATGATCCTAATATAACCATCCTTCAGAAGAATGAAACACACCATCCAGTGTAGGCATCTCCTAACTCAGAGGGAAATTCTAGATTTTTCCAGCTGCTTTATTGGAGTTAAGAGTTTACTGTGTCAATCTTCTTTTATGCAGCTCTAGAGAAAAAGGGTACTCTAACCTATGTTTTACAATTAACTAATTTCATGTACTTTTGTTTTTTTCTAATTTTCTAAGGGGAGTTATAATTTCTCCCCTCTGGAAATTAAGGAGAAGGGGTCATAGTTCACAGCACAGGCTCTGTTGGCAGTCCTTGTCTATCACATGTGCTGCTGCTGCTGCTAAGTCACTTCAGTCGTGTCTGACTCTTAGCGACCCCATGGACTGCAGCCTACCAGGCTCCTCCGTCCATGGGATTTTCCAGGCAAGAGTACTAGAGTGGGGTGCCATCGCCTTCTCTGATCATATGTGCTAGGAGCCACTATAAGACTAACCTCCTCAAAGAAACATTCCAAACCAAACTTCTGTATCCTGAGCAGTCCCTGGCTTTCCACATGTTATCAATTATATGTCACAGCATTTTGTCTATCAGTTGCTTTTATATTGTTTCGGTAGATCTTGCATGTCAATCTGTCTCCCTAGATAAAGAATGGAAATAATAATCATGAAATTTTGTTTCACTGAGTATTTTTATGGGTTCAAATTTACACATTTTTGAAATATACATTGTACCTCAGAAATAAAGCCACTTTAAATATACATATATATACATACATAAACATATATAAATACAAGTGAATATAAACTGGGCCTATAACAAAAATTTTCCCTGGAATGGTCATGATTATATTTAAGTTAAAGATCAGTTAAGGCATTGCTTTCAGGGAGAAAGAAAAATAATCTGGAATCTATTTCTGTTGGTACAAACAAGACCATGAGGCAGTTCATGGATCACTCAACACTGGGATGCTCATGTAAACCAATCCTAACAATTTTCTGAATGCTCTGTTTTAAGTGTTGTAAATACTGACAATAATGAATAACAAAGAAACAAAGTGAGGGCCTCTTATCAGAACATAGTTGTAAACAAATTACATTAAATCCAGGTAGGGAGTTATCCCATGCAATAGCCTACACTCACCTACCTGAGATCATATCCCCAAACCAAGATAACTGACCCCCACAAATCCAAATGTAAGATGCCTATGTGTCACCCAAGATTGTCCAGACTACATCTGTCTGCTTGATTTCAAATCCTGTGTTCTAAACCATTACACTCCTTGAGGGCGAAAACCAGACTCCTCATTTTATGTATTTCCTCTAACAAATCTAAGCCTAAAGCCTAATGAATGCCAGTAGTGTGCATTAATGCGTTCTCCAAAGTAGGTAACATACTTGTTTCTCAGTGGAAAAATCAACTATATTTATTTGCAGATCTTAAGTCATTCGGTTACAGACTTGCATAATAACTTTGTACAATAGGTCAGTAAGGCTATTTGACAGAAAAATATGGAGTCAAAACAGTTAGCAACAGGAATCTCCACATGCAGCAGAGGGAACAAGCTTTGTGATACAAAGAAAATTTTTTAGAAAGCAGTTACCAAGAAGAAAAAAAATTTACTGGGGTATTTTCAATGTTCATTCCTTAGGTATATCACTTTACAACCCAGTAATGAGCCATGCAGCACTGAAATACTAACAGATATAGGAAAACACAAATGAGAAATTTTTTTGTCTATGATATTTACATAGATGGGGTTTAAGGTGAATGCTGGGGTTGGAGTGGGGGGAGTTCCAATATTAAAATTTAGTGGATAGAAAGTAAGAATAGATGCTAAGATTAGAGATAGGTTTTTGTCATATTTCACAGCAATGAATTTACAATTTGCTCTTCTAGTAGACTGCAAAGAGACAAGGAATCTGAAAACTCAGACATCTGAAATATCTAAGACAATTTTATATCCCAGAAAGTAGAGAAATTCTAAGACAGTTACTTTTTCCACAAAAAGGAAATGATGTGGAATGTTCAATGAATAGCTAAACTTTGTACCAGACACCCTTCATTTCTCAAAGAAGCAAGTCTAGAAAAGAAAAAAACAAACTAGAAAGCTCAAAGGACATGATTCCATAAAGTATTAATAAATTTGGACTGTGCATTTGTAAGACACAATCCAGTTCAGAATGGGGAACAAGCTAGCATATGCTCTATCCATATTTTTAAAGCACAAAAAAAGGAGAATTCTCTGCAAATCACTGACCAAAATGGAAACTAAATTACACTATCAAAATGGAAATGATCAGCTAGTATGTGCCCTAGGATATTAAGGAGATGAACCACAGCAGTAATAATAAAAATATTAATAATAATAATAATAATAGTAACCCCACCTCTAATTTGCATAAATCACTGCTGCTCATCTCATAATGAAAAACAGGTAAGTTAATCACCAAAAGATTATTAACTGATTTATTCAGAATAAAACACAAGAATAAAAAGCAGAAGCCGATTTGCAGATTATCATAGAGAAAATGAACACTGGAGGCACAATATAAATATCAGCATCCCTCTGACATGGTGTTGGTGGGAGTACACACACTATGGAGGAAAATTTGGCAATTTACCTAAATAACACATGTGCATATCTTGCTCATTTATGAGTTTATCCTACAGATATACTGGCTTGTATCAAGTGGTGTATTCAAAGTAGTTCATGGACTACTCTTTATAATAACCAAAGAAAATAATAATAAATAGAATTTAGTGAGATAATTTATAGTGCATTTATGCCAATAAATATCATGGAGGCTCTAAGAAAATGGATAAATTAAGAATTAATATATATAGCTTCCAAGATTTACAAATTAAGTGGAAAAAATATAAGGTACAGAAAACCACTTATGTAAGAAAAAGAAGATATTATATATATATACTATATATTAACAAGATATATATTAGTATATGCACTAATAAAATAAGAGGATATAACATAAATACATATTATATATATACTATATATATATAGTCCATCTTATTTTTTCTCAAGATATATAGTATCTCTAAAGGAGTACAGAAAGAAACTAGTAATATCTCTTATTTCTGGAGAGAGGAATTATGCTACTAGGTTAGAAGGGAGATTTTTCCATATATATATTCTGCAATTTTTGAATTTTTTCCATGTGAATATATTAGTCTTTGATCAAAAGTTAATTTATATTACAAAAAAAATTAAGGTAGGCAGCATGTGTTCTAAGTTGCAAACAACTGCTAATCAAAGACAGGCAGAGAAGTCATATTGAGCTGAGAAGGTAGAGACTAGGCTTCAGGGTGCTAAAGTGGCTCAAACTATCAGGGAGGGTCCTAGAGAGTTATAGTTATGCAGAGAGAAATTCTTAAAATCCTAATTGGGAGTACTCCATAAGTCTGTGGCTGATATCTGGGCCATAATTTGCAGGATGAAAACACCTGAGGCTTACCAGCTAACAAATGTTATGGCGTGGTAAGAATAGAGATACTAGAGGTCAAGTAATGCTGGAGAAAGAATAATGCCAGACATCACTGGAGCTCAGGTGGTCTAAGAGTGGGAGATTCCGTCAACATTCCATTAACACCTTCAGCTACCTAAGACACCCAAAGTTTGTACACTCCATAATGAGGACCTATTCTAAAGTAAGTCCTAGGACTTCCAAAAGGCCTAAAACAAAACCTCTCCTTGCATGTCTCTCTTGCATGTTGAATATTGCCAGATTGAAGGGGATCAGGAAACACTTTGGCTTCCAAGAGATTTGCACTAAAAAAGCATAAAACCATGTGATCAACCAATAATCTGACAAAATGAATTCACATAAGAATAAACATTTTTCCAAAGAAGACAACAGAATCCAGAGGTTCTATAACACATCACCATAAATTTCCCATAGTAGTAGTGTTAATCACTCAGTCATGTCCAACTCTTTACAACCCCATGGACTGTAGCCCACCAGGCTCCTCTGGCCATGGAATTCTCCAGGCAAGGATACTGGAGTGGGTTGACATTTCCTTCTCCAGGGGATCTTCCTGACCCAGGAATTGAACCTGGGTCTCCTGCACTACAGGCAGATTCTTTACCATCTGAGCCACCAGGGAAGCCCATATTCAATCAAATATCCCATAGTCAATCAAATATCACTAGACAAATAAATAGGAAAATGTGATACACAGATAACCAAAGAAGTAGTAAATATAAACAAAATCCAAATGGCCCAGATAGTTGGCCTGACAAAAACTTTATAGTAGGTATTATAGATATTTTCAAAGGATTAAAGAAAAATTACTCAATGAAATAAAGGAAATATAATGATTAGACAGAAAAAGAACCAAATGAAAATCCTAGAACTGAAATGAAAAATTTAGTGGATGAGCCTAAATAGCTGACTGGAGATGGTTAAAAAAAAAAAAAAAGAACTTAAAATATGTCGTAGGAGTCATTCAACCTGGAAAATGAAGATGGAAAAAGATTAAGAAAATGAACTGAACCTTAGGAATAGGTAGGGCAATTTCAAGTAGTCTTACATAAATATAACTGTAATCCTAGCAGGAAAAGATAATGAGATGGGTCAGACAAAATACTTATCAGGATAACTGCTGAAAACTTCTCAAATTTTATGAAAAACACTAGCTTCCATATCTAAGAAGTTTAGCAAATCCCCAAAAGTATAATCACATAGAAAACCACAACCAGGCACTTTGCGGTCAAACTTCAAAAAAAGAAAATTTAAAAGAAAATATTTAAGAGGATCCAGAGAAAAGGTATATACTATACTGATACATAAGGGGACAAGGATAAGAATGATCAAAGTCTTATCAAAAACAATGGAGACTGAAAAAAAAACTGATGAAATGGCATCTTTAAATTGCTAAAAGGGAAAAAAAATCTATTATCTTGGAATTCTGTATCTAGCAAAAATAGTCTTCAAACTGAAAATGAAATAAAGGCACTTTCAGATCAACAAAAACTAAGAATATTTATCAACAGCAGCTCTACACTGTAAGAAAAGCAGAAGACTGAAGGCATATGATGCTAGATGGTAATTCATATCTACAGTAAAGTATACAGAGCATTAGAAACATTAAATCAACCAGTAAATATAAATGAGTACCTGATGCAAAGAGCCTACTTGTTGGAAAAGACCCTGATGCTGGGAAAGATTGAAGGCAAAAGGAGAAGGGGATAGCAGAGAATGAGATGGGTAGATAACATCACTGATTCAATGGAAATGAATTTGAACAAATTCTGTGAGATAGTAGAAGACAGAGGACCCTGGCATGCTGTCTTCCATGAGGTCACAGAGTCAGACACAACTTAGCAACTGAACAGAACAGAACACATTGTCTCTTAATATACCACTGAAATATCACTAACTATTAAAACCAAGAACAGTATCACTCTGAGGTGTGGTTTATGCTGCTGCTGCTGCTCCTAAGTCGCTTCAGTCGTGTCCGACTCTGTGCAACCCCATAGATGGCAGCCCACCAGGCTCCCCCGTCCCTGGGATTCTCCAGACAAGAACACCGGAGTGGGTTGCCATTTCCTTCTCCAATGCATGAAAGTGAAAAGTGAAAGTGAAGTCGCTCAGTCGTGTCTGACTCTGTGCAACCCCATAGATGGCAGCCCACCAGGCTCCCCCGTCCCTGGGATTCTCCAGACAAGAACACCGGAGTGGGTTGCCATTTCCTTCTCCAATGCATGAAAGTGAAAAGTGAAAGTGAAGTCGCTCAGTCGTGTCTGACTCTCTGCGACCCCATGCACTACAGCCTACCAGGCTCCTCCATCCATGGGATTTTCCAGGCAAAAGTACTGGAGTGGGGTGCCATTGCCTTCTCTGCTGTGGTTTATACACATGTTTAAATAAAAAATATGGCAATAATCACACAAAGAAAAGGGGATGAGTAAACTGAATTTATTGTTATAAGGTTATTACATTTGTAAGGTGCTATTTTCAAACTGTGAAAGGTACAACATTGACTCTAATTAGAGTCTAATGAGTTAAAAGTGCATATTTTTACCTTAGGAAAATCAAAAAATTACATATAGACAGACATTTATTCATAATGATAGAGTATAACTAAAAGCTAAAAATGGCACTCTTAAAAATATTTAACTCAGAGGGGGCAGGAAATAAGCAACAGAGAAACAAAAATTAAAAGACAAATGATGGGGGGAACTGTTAAATATCTGATGTTTAGTGGGATTCACTTAACAAATTCATTCAGACAATGAACTGAGAGATACCACAACACTCATGCCTTAAGAAATACAAGTGTTAATAAATATCCCTCCTCATATTAAAAATTTTACAATTGTACAGAGATATACAATAATTATCATATGACAAATATAAAGGATATTATAGTTACCACCAAATACTTCCTATATACTAGAGCTTCTACTAAATTCTTCATAAATATTAACTCATGTATTTCTCACAATTCATATTGAAGGTGTCATATAGCCCCATCTTGTAGATAAAACCTGGATGTAAGCTTTATGTGGGCAATGACCATAAGTATTATTTATCTTTGTGCTACCATGACTCACTCTTTGCAGAGCATCTAATAGGTGCTCAATAAACAGCTGTCAAAAAGAATGACTGAATTTTGAAGGACACAATAATTTTCCCTACACCATGCAGAGAACCAGAATTGGAAGCCAGACAGACTTGAGTTCAAAGTCCAAAGTCCTCAGACAATAACCTGAGTGACAAGATTCCAGCTGGCCCACAACAGTTCTAGTTTATGACTATTGTCCCACTAATCATTACTAATAGGACACTCATTCACTTCTCCCAAAAAAGCAAATCTGAATAATAAAATATATGGTTATGCTAAAAGTTCAGAGAAGAAATCTCTGGTTGGAATAATCAGGAAATCTTCATTCAAGAGATGGCATTTGAAATTTATGTTTTTTAACAGATGAATGGGATTTGCTAGACAGAGAAGAGAATAAGACCTAAAAGGTAAAAAGGATTCTGTGACTTAAAGAAAACACAACATATGAATGTATAAACAGTTGTGAAATTTGGCACTCCAAGAAATTCTTTATATAAAAATATTTTTCACAGATTTTCATAAGCAATGGATATTGAACGCTTCTCTAATGACTGGAAAACAAAGGGCAATGACAAATAAAAACATGTCACTGGGCTGAGTGGAAAATCAAGAGCATAGTTTTCTTATTCAATCTTTATGTAAGAGTCTTGAAAGGCATATCTAATAACATTAATTTTCTAGATCACCCTAATCTTGAAAGTAAAGGTAAAAAGAGACTGAATGAATTTAAATGAGTACAAAAAGAGATAAAGTAAACCAAAGTAATTTTCAACTTGGTAAAACAACTGAAGTTTTATTAAAAAAAAAAAAAATCCTGTAATTGAGATACTTCACAAGCAGAAAATTTGCAAGCAAAAAGGAAGGAGATGCCAAGGTATGCATTTAAAGAAGAATGTTCAACAACTAGATCAATTACTATCAGTGTGATTGCTATTATTACAAACTGTATCTGCTGAGCATTGGCTATACACCAGGTACCATCCTGCATAACTCATTTAATACTCACAACAATTCATAAAGTGCTGTAACCCTCTCTATTATACAGATGCAAAAGCTCATAAAAATGCTAATGATTTTTAATGGTAGAACCTGAATCTATTCTTAGATCTCCCTGATTCCAAGCAGGTGTCTCTCTCTTGCCTCCAGGTCTCATTGCATTAACAATGATACCACAAATACTGAAGGTGAAAAATCAAGGTATGGAAGAAAGTACTTTCCTCTGTCTTGCTAGCTCTGGGAGATAGATCTGTATATCAAATAAATGGCATTCAGTTCAGTTCAGTCACTCAGTCGTGTCCGACTCTTTGCGACCCCATGAATTGCAGCACACCAGGCCTCCCTGTCCATCATCAACTCCCGGAGTTCACTCAAACTCACGTCCATCAAGTTGGTGATGTCATCCAGCCATCTCATCCTCTATCATCCCCTTCTCCTCCTGCCCCCAATCCCTCCCAGCATCACAGTCTTTTCTAATGAAGTCAACTCTTTGCATGAGGTGGCCAAAGTACTGGAGTTTCAGCTTTAGCATCATTCCTTCCTTCCAAAGAACACCCAGGACTGATCTCCTTTAGAATGGACTGGTTGGATCTCCTTGAAGTCCAAGGGACTGACTCTCAAGAGTCTTCTAAATGGCCTCAGCACTTGCAAAGAAAATGCTGAAGGAAATACAGAAATAGAGCCAAAAAAACCAGTTAAATAAGTCTCACTCACCAAGAAAGGATTCATGCTTGGAGAAAATAATGGTTTACAAATATGAAGAGAGTGTAACACTTTGCTCAAGGCACAGACTACAGAGTAATTAAAAGGAAGTGAACATGGTTGAGAACACTGGAAGAGAATTGTGAGGTGTGTTTGCTATTAGATGATAAACTTCTAAACCAGAATCATTTTCTAAGAGATGCAAAAGTGGTTCCTTTGCCTATGGGATGTAAAGCGGAACTTAAAAACCTAGCTAAGAAAATCCACCAGTGTAGATGGTTCCTTCCAAATGGTGGGGATTGTGGGAGTAACACCTTATGTGTTTCTCAACTCTAATTACTAAATCTATCTTGAATTTCCTTAAGAGGCATTTTAAATCTATTACAGCTTAAGTTGCTTAAATCTTCCGTTTTCCTAAAATACCTGATTTATAGACATACACATTTAAATTTTAAGAGAATATTTGTTAAGAAATTTTAGAAAGCTTACACCTCTCACGTTATTTTTCTTATCCTAAGTAGAAGTTTAGGTTTATGTTTAGATGTTTCATGATAATGTATATCAGTTAAGTCTTCAACCAAGAATGTGAAATGTCTCGACTCTCTTGTCTTAGAAGTCTGTGAGGGCACATTACTCTCAG
>NW_011494900.1:428276-431018 GCF_000754665.1 Bison bison bison | reverse complement strand
AAAAATCTTGAGGATAATGTGCCCTTATAGACTTCTAAGCCAAGAGAGTCTCTTATGGACTGGGGCCAGGGATGGAGGGTGGTATGGGCAGTGGGGGCGGGGGTGGGGCAGTGGTGGTGCCAGGGGGAGGAGAAGGTAGGATGAATGGAAAGAGTAACATGGAAATATGCACATTACCATATGTAGAATAGATAGGCAGTGGGAATTTGCTGTATGACTCAGGGAACTCAAACCAGAGCTCTGTGACAACCTAGAGGGGTGGGATGGGGTGGGAGGGGAGAGGGAGGTTCAAGAGCGAGGGGTCATATGTATACCTACGGCTGATTTATGTTGATATATGGCAGAAACCAAAACAATTTATAAAGCAATTATCCTTCAGTTAAACATAAATTTTGAAAAAACTGAAGTCCAATATATTATGTCAAATTTGAGAATACTTCCTTCTATTTCATTTCTACTTGAATAAATTAAAGAACTATTTAGGACAAGTTGAGTGTTTTTTCCATAGTAGACCTTTTTACAGTTATACGAAAATGAAAAGACCAATTTCGAATTTTTAAAAGCCGCCAGGTATACTTTGTAGCTTTCAGAATATAATGCTAAGAAACTTACCAAAGCCGGTAGGGAACACAGCAAAATGGAACATAGCAAAAGCGTTACATAAAAAAAATAGTAAAGATAGATACATAGACAATAAAATTTTAAAGAAGCCTGCCATGGTAGCTTTTTTTCTTTTTTGCAGGCAAATTCATCTGAATCTATCAATATACTGAATATTGATAATTTATGAATTAAAGTTTTCTAATTATTCTAAAGCTCTTCCAGGAGAATGCTAATGTAAAAAAGCTTCTTGAGAATAACAGCTATAATCCATTGAACTTAAATAGGATCCATTTATTAGGAACCAAAAACATAGCTATGTTTGTTCTGAAATTACTAACAATGTCTTACATTCTAAAAATCTATCGGTTTTCATTTATTTCCCTGCTCTTTCTCTTGAATGTCTTTAAGAAACTAATAAACTTTCTCATACACAAAGTCTTATGCTTTGAATACTTAGAACACCATACTTTTATTTTAAAATAATGATAAGCTAAAATTCATGATGCTTTTCAGGTAGACT
The DNA here is from genome assembly GCF_000754665.1 of Bison bison bison. Lineage (NCBI taxonomy): Eukaryota > Metazoa > Chordata > Mammalia > Artiodactyla > Bovidae > Bison > Bison bison. The sequence goes on along the minus strand of NW_011494900.1, from coordinate 429,895 downwards.
TCAAAGAATATTTAGATCAAGGTCAAGAATTCATTTAATCCAGCTCTAGCTTCCAAAGGAAATAAGAGAGTTGACCGTGACGTAATAAGGAAGTCTCCTGAGTTCCTCTCCTCCCACAGATACACTGAATATACAGCTACACATGGAGCAATTCTCTCCGAAAGAAATCCAGAAACTACTTGAGTAACTCCTGTACATCAGATGAATGAGAAAATACCCACATTAAAATAAAAAGGTAGGAAAGGCTGAGACATGTTCTCACTATAAACTCCCTTGATATATTACCATACAATTGGGAGGAAACCCCCCAACTCCTAGCTTCTCCCTGAGGAGTGAAGGGTTTGAACCACACAACTAGTATCCTAGCTTTTAAAATACCCACCAGAGTATCTTGGGGCTCCCAAAACACCCAGCTCTGAAAGCAAATGAGGTTTGCATCCATGAGACTCACAAGACTATGGCAAACAAAGAACAAATCCCTAACTGGTACCCAGTACTCGTCATGGCTGTCCCCTCAGAGGTCAGTGTAGAGGGAACAGGCAAAATCTCCCATCTCCGGGTTTTTCCCCAAAGTTTATCCCAATATTTTAAAAGCTGCTGCCTGAGGGCCAGGATTCTAATTTAGTAGGCACTGGGAACTAGCTGTAATCCTTCCCGGAAATCAGAGAATTCAGGCAACACCAATCCCCATCTTCCCTCTCCAGCCCACTCCAAGCAACCAGTATCTCTCTAGAAAGAGCTTATACACATGTGTGTGCTCCGGCTTGTACACATGTGTGTGCTCTAGTTTTTACACCTGCCACTTAAGAGATAGGACTTAGGTTGCTGAGATCTGATAGCAAAGAGGCTTCCACTCACCAATCCGACAGAAATGTAGCAAAGAATTAATTCTTAACTGACTATCCCCTCACCCACCACCCATCCAGTGCTCAACACAAAGGGAGAAGGCAAAACTGCCTTTCTCCGAGTCTTTCTCTGAAAGGAGTTTATATGCATACTTTAAGATCTGTTGCATGAAGTCCAGGTTTCTAATTTAGAAAGCATATAGTGGTTGGCTACAATCTTCTTCAGAGACAGAGGAGCTGGTGGACACCTCTTACACCTTCTCCTTTCACTTCACTCCAATAACGAAAATGAATCACCAGTATCTTGCACATATCTGGCACATCAGCTTTTCCAATAATTACCCTAGGAATGAGCCCTTGGGTTGCCTGGCTCTAATATCAATGAATCTTTCATTCACAAGTTCTATAGGATTATAGCAAACAAAGAAAAAAAATTTAATAGACATTGGAGTTATCCTTCACCCCCACAGCTATAAACCCAGGCCCCAAACAAAAAGTTCAGTTCAGCTCATGTCTGACTCTTTGCAACCCCATGGACTAAAGAATGCCAGGCTTCCCTGTCCATCATCAACTCCCAGAGCTTGCACAAACTCATGTCCATCAAATCGGTGATGCCACCCAACCATTTCATCCTCTGTCATCCCCATCTCCTCCTGCCTTCAATCTTTCCCAGCATCGGGGTCTCTTCCAAGGAGTCAGTTCTTGGCATCAAGGGGCCAAAGTATTGGAGCTTCAGCTTCAGCATCAGTCCTTCCAATGAATATTGAGGACTGA
>NW_011494900.1:424855-428176 GCF_000754665.1 Bison bison bison | reverse complement strand
TCCAATGGACTCTAAAGAGTCTTCTCCAACACCACAGTTAAAAAGCATCAATTCTTCAGCACTCAGCTTTCTTCATGGTCCAACTCTCACATCCATACATAACTACTGAAAAAACCATAGCTTTGACTACATGGACCTTTGCTGGCAAAGTAATGTCACTGCTTTTTAATATGGTGTCTAGGTTTGTCAAAGTTTTTCTTCCAAGGAGCAAGTGTCTGTTAATTTCATGGCTGCAGTCACCATCTACAGTGATTTTTGAACCCAAGAAAAAATGTCTGTCACTGTTTCCATTTGTTCCCTATCTATTTGCCATGAAATGATGGGATTGGATGCCATGATCTTAGTTTTCTGAATGCTGAGTTTTAAGTCAGCTTTTTCACTCTCCTCTTTTACTTTCACCAAGAGGCTCTTTAGTTCCTCTTCACTTTCGGCCATAAGGCAGTGTCATCTGTGTATCTGAGGTTATTGATATTTGTCCCAGAAAACTTGATTCCAACTTGTGCTTCATCCAACCCAGCATTTCACATGATGTACTCTGCATATAAGTTAAATAAGCAGGATGACAATATACAGCCTGGATGTACTCCTTTCCTGATTTGGAACCAGTCTGTTGTTCCATGTCCAGTTCTAACTGTTGCTTCTTGACCTGCATACAGATTTCTCAGGAGGCAGGTCAGGAGGTCTGGTATTCCCGTCTCTTATATATGGAATTTAGAAAGATGGTAACGATAACCCTGTATACGAGACAGCAAAAGAGACACTGATGTATAGAACAGGCTTATGGACTCTGTGGGAGAGGGAGAGGGTGGGAAGATTTGGGAGAATGGCATTGAAACATGTGAAATGTCATGTATGAAACGAGATGCCAGTCCAGGTTCAATGCACGATGCTGGATGCTTGGGGCTGGTGCACTGGGACGACCCAGAGGGATGGTATGGGGAGGGAGAAGGGAGGAGGGTTCAGGATGGGGAACACATGAGAAATAAAGGAATAAAAAATTAAAAAAAAAAAAAGAATATAGATAAGGGATACAATTATATCAGTCTTTGTCTGGATACAGTATCATATCATTAAACAGATGGAATGTCTAATTACTGAGTTAGTTTATGAATTTTTTAATGTATATAAACTCTAACCATGAACTTCAGATTTAAATGTATACTTTGCATTTATAGTGTCTTTGGGTCATAGAATAACAACCTATTTGTTACAGTTATAGTAAGATAAGGTAAAGATAAATTACCTACAGTATATCATTTTTATAAGCATTTTAGTTAGAACATTATATATTATAATCATGATGAAAGAACTTATTATTAAGTAGTATGAAATAGAGGTGTAGTTTTTCCTCAATAAAATGGAAATGTAATTAAAAAAAAAAAAAAAAGAATTTTCCACAGCTTGTTGTGATCCACACAGTCAAAGGATTTGGTGCAGTCAGTAAAGCAGAAGTCGATGTTTTTCTAGAATTCTCTCAGTTTTTCTATGATCCAGTGGATGTTGGCAATTTGATCTCTGGTTCCTCTGCCTTTCCTAATCTAATTTGAACATCTGGAAATTCTTGTTTCATGTACTGTTGAAGCCTAACTTGGAGAATTTTGAGCATTACTTTGCTAGTGTGTGAGATGAGTGCAATTGTGGAGTAGTTTGAACATTCTCTGGCATTGCCTTTCTTTGGGATTGGAATGAAAACTGACCTTTTCCAGTTCTGTGACCACTGCTGAGTTTTCCAGATTTTCTAGCATATTAAGTACATCACATTCATAGCATCATCTTCTAGGATTTGAAATAGCTCAACTGGAATTCCATCACCTCCACTAGCTTTCTTTGTAGTGATACTTCCAAAGGCCCACTTGACTTTGCACTCCAGGATGTCTGGTTCTAGGTGAGGGATCACACTATCATGGTTATCTGGGTCATGAAGATATTTTCTGTATAGTTCTTCTGTGTATTCTTGCCACCTCTTCTTAATATCTTCTGCTTCTGTTAGGTCTATACCATTTCTGTCCTTTATTGTGCCCATCTTTGCATGAAAGGTTCCCTTGGTATCTCTAATTTTCTTGAAGAGATATCCAGTCTTTCCCATTCTATTGTTTCCTCTGTTTCTTTGCATTGATCATTGAGGAAGGCTTTCTTATCTCTCCTTGCTATTCTTTGGAACTCTGCATTCAGATGGATATATCTTTTCTTTTCTTACAAAAAATTAATTTCCAAAATACACAAGCAGCTTATACCACTCAATACCAGAAAAGCAAACAACCCAATCAAAAAGTGGGAAAGGGACCTGAAGAGACATTTCTCCAAAGAAGACATACAGGTGGCTAACAAGCACATGAAAAGATGCTCAACATCACTCATTATCAGAGAAATTAAAATCAAAACTACAATGAGATACCACCTCACACCAGTCAGAATGGCCATCAACAAAAAGGTCTACAACAATAAATGCCAGAGAGGGTGTGGAGAAAAGGGAACACTCTTTCTTTGCTGGTGGGAATGTGAACTGATACAGCCATTATGGAAGTCAGTATGGAGACTCCTTAAAAAGCTAGGAATAAAACTACCTTATGACCCAGAAATCCCACTTCTAGGCACATACCCTGAGGAAATCAAAACTGAAAAAGACATATGTACCCCATTGTTCACTGCAGTACTATTTACAATAGCTAGAACATGGAGGCAACCTAGATGTCCATCAACAGATGAATGGATAAAGAAGCTGTGGTATATATATATACAATGGAATACTACTCAGCCATAAAAAGGAACACATTTGAATCTGATCTAATGAGGTGGATGAAACTAGAGCCCATTGTACAGAATGAAGTAAGTCAGAAAGAGACATATAAATATCATATGCTACTGCTGCTGCTAAGTCGCTTCATTCGTGTCTGACTCTGTGCAACCCCATGGACGGCAGCCCACCAGGTTCCCCCATCCCTGGGATTCTCCAGGCAAGAACACTGGAGTGGGTTGCCATTTCCTTCTCCAATGCATAAAAGTGAAGTGAAAGGGAAGTCACTCAGTCATGTCCGACTCTTCATAACCCCATGGACTGCAGCCTACCAGGCTCCTCCGTCCATGGGATTTTCCAGGCAAGAGTACTGGAGTGGGGTGCCATTGCCTTCTCCTATACTGACACATATATATGGAATCTGAAGAGATGGCATTGATGAATTTATTTTCAGGGTGGCAATGGAGAAACAGACATAGAGAACAGACCTATGGACAAGGTGAGAAGAGAGGAGAGAGAAGGGGACATGTATGGAGAGAGTAACATAGAAATTTACAATACCATGTGTAAAACAGATAGCCATGGGG
>NW_011494900.1:409973-424755 GCF_000754665.1 Bison bison bison | reverse complement strand
ATTAATGGATTTTTCAACAGAAACCTTGCAGACCAGAAGGGAGTGGCATAATACATTCAAAGTGCTGAAAAAAAAGAACTACCAACCAAAAATATTCTATACAGCAAAGCTGTCTTTCAGAACTGAAGAAGAGACAAAGAGTTTTCCAGACAAACAAAGATGAAGAAGTTTCTCACCACTGGACCAGAGTTAAAAGAGATGTTAAAGCGAATTCTTGAAGCTAAGCAAAGAATACTAATTAGTAACAGGAAACTAGATAAAAGCATAAAATTCACTGGTACAAGTAAATATATCACTAAATTCAGAATGTTTTCATGATATAATTGTAGCGGGTAAATAACATAGTTCTAGGATGAAGGTTTAAAGACAAAAGTATTAAAAACTGGACACAAAAGTATTTTAAAATGGATAAAAGATGCAAATTGTGACATAAAAACATAAAGTGTGGACGAAGAAGAGCTTTGGTTTGCATTTGAAATTATCAGCTACAAATAGACAGTCATAAAAATAAAATGCTTTATGTAAGTCACATGTAACCACAAAGCAAAAGCCGATAGAAGGTATACAAAAAAGAGAAGGGAATCTAAGTATACCACTACAGAAAATCATCAAATTACAAAAACAGCAAGAGAAGAAGAAATGAACAAAAGAATTGCAAAAGAACCAGAAAATATAAACCGAAGGATGATAGAAAGTCACAACTATCAATAATAACTTTAAGAGTAAATGGATTAAATTCTCTAATCAAAAGATACAGAATTCCTGAATGAATTTAAAAAATAAAATATAAGACCCAACTATAAGCTGCCTTCAAAAAATTTAAGGATACATATGAACTAAAAGCAAAGGGATAGAAAAAGATATTCTATGCCAACTGAAACCAAAAGAAAACAAGGATAGCTATATTTATTTAAATGAAATAGACTTTAAGCCAAAGACTGTAACAAAAGACAAAGAAGGTCATTATATACTGATAAATGGGTTAATTAATTAAAAGGATATAACAACTATAAATATTTATGAACCCAACATAGGGACACCTAAACATATAAAGTAAATATTAGCAGACCCAAACGGGAAAATAGACAGCAGTCCAATAATAGCAAAGGACTTCAATACCCCACTTTCAACACTAGATAGATCATCCAGACAGAAAATCAATAAGGAAACATTGAACTTAAACCACACATAAGATCAGATAAACAGACTTATACAGAGCATTTCATCCAACAGAAGTAGAGTGCATATTCTTCTCAAGTACACATGGAACATTCTCTAGGATAAATAATATGTTAGGCCACAAAATAAGTTTTAATAAAATTAAGAAGACTGAAATCATACCAAATATCTTTTCCTACCACAAAGGTATGAAACTAGAAATCAACAACAAGAAGAAAACTGGAAAATTCACAGTAGAGATTAAACAGCATGATCATGAAGAACCACCAATGTAGCAAAGAAAAAGTCAAAAGAGAAATCAAAATGCATCTTGAAACAAATGAAAATGTAAATGCCAACGTACCAAAACATTGGGGATGCAGCAATGACTCTCCAAGAGGGAAGTTTATACCAATAAATGATTATAATTATGGAGAATAAAGAGCTCAAATAAGCAACCTAACTTTACATTTAAAGGAACTGGGAAAAATAACAAAATAAGTCCAAAAACAGCAGAAGAAAGGAAATAACAAAGATCAGGCCAGAAATACATAGACACTAAAAGACAATAGAGAAGATCAATGAAACTAAGAGCTGATTCTTTTAAAAGATAAGCAAAATTGACAAACCTTTAGCAAGACTCTCTAAAAAAAGAAAGAGGTTGATAAAATCAGAAACTAAAGAGTAAGTATAGTGCATTGATACTACAGAAATACAGCAGATCATAAAAGACTACATGAATAATTAAATGCTAGCAAATTGGACAACTTATAAGAAATGGATAAATTCCTAGACATATACAATCTATCAAGACTGAATCATTGGAGACAGGTTCAGGACTGGGGGGACACATGTATACCAGTGGCCAATTCATGCTGATGTATGGCAAAAACCATTACATTATTATAAAGAAATTATCTTCTAATTAAAATAAATTAATTAAAAAAAAAGTGAATGTGATGAACAGAAAATCAGAACAGATTGATTTCTTGTAAGGAGATTGAATCAGTAATATTAAAAACCTCACAACAAACAAAAGTCCAAGACCAGATGGCTTCACTTGTCAATTCCATCAAACATTTAAGGAAGTACTAGTATCAATCCTTCTCAAACTCTTCTGAAAAATGGAAAAGAACACATTCAAACTCAATCTACCTGGCCAACATAACTCTGATACAAAAGCCAGACAAGGATATTATAAGAAAAAAAATTAAAGTTCAAGATCCTTGAAGAATATAGATGCAAAAAAATCCATAACAAAGTACTAATTAGAGTATCATCAAATTTAACAATATATTAAAAGTATCATATACTATGATCAAGTGGAAAATATTTCAGTAGTGTAAGAATGGCTCAACATCTGCAAGTCAATGTAAAAAATAATGATCATCTCAACAGTTGCAAAAAAGCATTTGACAAAAGTCAACAGCTTTACATAATAAAAACCCTCAACAAACTGCATATAGATGGAATGTGCCTCAACATAATGAAAGATATATATGACAAGCCCACAATTAATATTATACTTAATGGTGAAACACTAAAGCTTTTTCTATAAGATCAGGACCAAGACAAGGATGCCCACCTTTACTGCTTTTATTCCACATGGTACCAGAAGTCCTAGCCAGAGCAGTTAAGCAAGAAAAAGAAATAAAAGGAAATCAAATCAGAAGGAAAGCAGCAAAATTGCCCTTATTTAAAGAAACATGATATTATATATAGAAAATCCATAAAGACTCCACCAAAAAAAAAAAAAAACCATTAGAATTAATAAGTAATTTCAGTAAAGTTGTGAATACAAAATCAACACACAAAAATCAGTTGTATTTCTAAACATCAACTGTCAGAAAGATGAATTAAGAAAACAACCCCACTTATAATAGCATTAAAAAGGAATAAAATACTTAGGACTAAATGTAACAAAAAGAGTGAAAGAGTTGTACACCTAAAACTAAGACATTGACAGAAGATAGTAAAGAGGACACAAATAAATAGAAAGACATTCTATGTTCACAGATTAGAAGAATTAATATTGTTAAAATGCCTGTATTAATCAAAGCATCTATCTACAGATTTAGTAAAATCCCTATCAAAATTCCTATCAAAATTTTCACAGAAAATACTAAAATTGAGTTTTAAAATTTATCTGAAACCATAAAGACCCTGAATAGCCACAGAAAGAAGAACAAAACTGGAGGCATCATAATTCCTGATTTCAAACTATATTAACAAAGTTATGGAAATCAGAGCTATATGATACTGGTATAAAAACAGACATTTAGACCAATGGAACAGAGTTGCAAGACCAGAAATAAACTCATACATATAAAGTCAGTTAATTTTCACCAAAGGAGTCAAAAATATACAAAGGTCAAAAGACAGTTTCTTTCATAAATGGCATTGAGAAAACTGTACAGCCGCATGAAAAAGAATGAACCTAGACTCTTATATTACACAGTACACAATATCTTACACAAAAATCAACTCAAAATGGATTAAAGACCTAAACATAAGACCTGAAACCATAAAACACCTGAAACAAAACATGAGAGGTAAGTCCCTGATACTGATCCTAGTGATGGCTTTTTAAATTTGATATCAAAAGCAAAGGCATCACAGTAAACAAAAAAAAAAAAAATAAGAAGTATGTGAAAGTCTTCTGCAGAGCAAAAGAAATCACCAACAAAAGGAAAAGGCAGCCTACGAAAAGGGAGAAAGTATTTGCAAACCACATATCCAATAAAGGGTTAATATCCAAAATATACAAGGAACTCATACAACTCAATAGCAAAAAAGCAAATAATCTAAATTAAAAATGAGGAAAGGAGGGACTTCTCTGGCAGGTCAGTGGTTAAGACTCCACACTTCCAATATAAGGGGGCATAGGTTCAATTCCTGGTCAGGGAACTAAGATTCCACATGTCATGGGCAGCACAGTCAAAAAAAAAAACAAAAAACCCTAAGGCCTAAAGAAACATCTTTCAAAAGAAGACTTACAAATGGCCAATATGTACATGAAAAGGTTTCAACATCACTTGTCATCAGGCTAATGTAAATTCAAGCCAAAATGAGATATAACTTCACATATGTTAGAATGTCTATTATCAAAAAGACAATAAATAATGTTGACAAGAATGTGGAGAGGAGGGAACACTTGTACAGTGTTGGTAGGAATGTAAAGTGATATATCCACTTTTTGAAGATTCCTCAAAAAATCAAAATAGAACTATTTTTTGATCCAGCAATCCCACTTCTGAGTAAATACCCAAAGGAAATGAAATTAGTATCTCAAAGAAATACCTATACTCCCATGTTCATGCCCGCGTTATTTACAATAGTATAAAAACAACCCAAGTATCTGTCAGCAGATATATGGACAAAGAAAATGTGATAATAATAATAAAATATGACTTAGCCTTAAGACAAGAAGGAAACCTTGTCATTTGCAACAATATGGATCAACTTGGAGAATACCATGCTAAGTAAAATAAGCCAGAGAAAGACAAATATTGTATGGTGTCATTTATAATGGAATATTTTTTTAAGTTGAACTCATAGAAACAAAGTATAAAGTTGGTTTCAGAGGCTGTGGAGGGGGAAATAGGAAGGGGCTGGTAAAAGAGCATAAACTTTCAGTTATAAAATGAATAGGTTCTGAGGATTCAGTATTTAACATGGTGACTATAGTTGACAACCCTGTATTGTATAATTACAATTTGCTGAGGATAGAACTTAAACATTGTCATCAAAAAATAGAAAAGGAAGAAAAGAGGTAAAGATGTGAAGTGATGGATGTACCAATTAAAACTCAATGGAGAAGAACCCTTTCATAATGTATATCAAATCATCACATTGTAAACTCTAAATATCTGATACTTCACTTATCAATTATACCTCAAAAAAAAAAGCAGGGGGAGAAAAGGAAATTGGAAAATACCCATCCATTTCAAGTCCTTCAGTACTGAAGTCTGTTTGCTTACTGCCTAAGCTATTTGCTTAGGTGGTAACTATTATTCATACATGTTTAGGAGCAGTAAGAGTCTTCCCAGACCACCAGGATGTCATTTAGCTCACTGAAGCATACTGAACACTACCCACAGAACTCATACTGTTTCTAGAAGTACCAAATTAGATTCAACAAGGTAACAGGCTAAATGAGGAGGAAAAATCCAGCATGGGTTTTTAAAGTGCAGATATTTCACACCTTTCCCCCAGGAATCTCTGCTAATTATCACTTTACCTAAAAGAAACAGGCAACTGGAAGAATAATATCATGATCATTGCGCAAATAATATGCTATAATATAGTAAAGAAAGAGGGACAGAGAAGAGAGAGAGAAAAAGTCAGGTTTAGAGACAGGGGACTTGATTCATATTCTGATTTAACCGCTCTAGTATGTGTGACCTCAACACAATCACTTCACCTCTCTGCTTCCCATTCACAGAGAATCTACTTTATCTGGTTTTTGCAATGGCTGAACATATGTGAACCCATCTTAAACTGTAGTTTGGCCCATTGGAGATGCTCGGTAAACACTGGTTGAGTACAAGTTTGAATCAGACAAATGAGACTCAAGTCCCAATTCTAATGTTTAGTAACTGTCTGGTGTTGGCAGGTCACTTACCTGTCTAAGTTTCTTCATCTATAAGCCTTTTAGGCTTAATGTGAGAATGAAATAGGTAATGTATAAGATGTTTGGCATAATGCCTTTCATAAAGCATTTAGCAAAGGATATTTTTATTATTTTACACTGAATCCAGACAATAAGGAAAGCTAAGCAGTCAGTTTGTGATGTCACTGAAAACTGATGGTGGATAGATTCCCTAACTCTGTTCCCCCAATTTTTCTGACTTTTGTTAAGAAACTGCCTTTCCCACTGTGACGTGCATGTAGATCTTGAATATACTTAATACATTTGGGTTTTACGTTAATTTTCACTTATATTAATACCTTTTCTTTTAGCATAAATTCAGAGAGAATATGTAAACTGAGAATATTCCTCATATCTTTAGTATCCATTATGGAAATCCAGTTACCTCTGCTTCCAGGATAGAAATCTTAGAGCATTTCTTTCCAGTTCATAAAAAAACTTTTGTTCCCTTACAAATCCTGTTATAGATATTTTATGCTCAGGAGGCATGGAAGCTATGATAAATTTGCACTTCTACTTTGCCATTTCTACTTCTTCCAAATGAAGACTGTCTTTGTTATGGGGATAAAAGCCATGAACTAGTCTCATCAAGAAGCTAGCTACCTCTTTTGTGATTGACATCAGGCAACTGTGAGAGAGCGCGGGCACTATCCAAGAATGAAATGAAATGGCCCTCACCAACTACTAGAATATTTAACACCTGTTCTATATACGATGTTAGTGCTCCTTTCACCCTATAAATGTAACAAATTTTAAAAGGCCTTCTGGTATCACTTGATTTGTTCCAATACACCAGACAATTCACACTAAAATCATTTTAATGCAATCATTATAGAAAAGTCACAAAACAAAGCTTTATCCATATTCTGCATCAGAGAATTCACACTTGAAAAAAATAATAAGAACGAAACAAGGAAAAGGAGTATAATTAGGACACAAAAAAATGAGAAAGAAGCTGAGAAAAGTGTTTAGAAATGCCTTTCCTGTCAACCTTATGTAAAACAGCACCACCCCTTACCCATAGCATCTAAACCCTTCTCTGTTTTATTGTCCTTCATGGTATTACTCCACCTGACATTTGTAATTTTTTAGCTAATTTATTTATAGTATCAGTTCCGTTCAGTTCAGTCGCTCATTCGTCTCCAACTCTTTGCGATCCCATGGACTGCAGCACACCAGGCTTCCCTGTCCATCACCAACTCCTGGAGCTTGCTCAAACTCATGTCTATTGAGTCCGTGATGCCATCCAACCATCTCATCTTCTGTTGTTCCCTTCTCCTCCTGTCTTCAATCTTGCCTAGCATCACAGTCTTTTCCAGTGAGTTCTTTCCATCAGGTAGCCAAAGTACTGGAGTTTCAGCTTCAGCATCAGTCCTTCCAATGAATATTCAGGACTGATTTCCTTTAGGATGGACTGGTTGGATCTCCTTGGAGTCCAAGGGACTCTCAAGAGTCTTCTCCAACACCACAGTTCAATTCTTTGGCGCTAAGCTTACTTTATAGTCCAACTCTCACAACCATACATGACTACTGGAAAAACCATAGCTTTATTTATAGTATGCTGTCCCCTTAAGAAGGCAAGCTCCATAAGGGCGAGATTTCATGCCTATTTTGTTCATTGACTGTATGTACCTCCTAGGTCAGAATCTGACAGAGTGTGCATTCAACAAATATGTGTGTGGAAGGAATAGGGACCATTAGCTGAGTAACCTGAGTTGGCCTTCACAAGACTGAAAATTGAGACTTCTAGTCAGTTCCCAGAGAGGTGTTAGGGAAAAACAGGAAAAGCTTCCTCTTGACAACCACCACTTTCTCAGTTTCAGAGGTTCAAAAGTAGGTAATGGTACAAAAAGGGAAATGACATGTCAGGAAAGATGCTTGATTGTACTCATGATAAAACAACTAAAATAACTATGAGGCAGTATTTTTTTCCTATCAGATTAGCACTCAGTGTTGCTGGGCAGGGGGCAGTGGGTGGGTGGTGCAGATAGGAGAAGCAGGAACACTGGACACTGCTATAAAGGGAGATTGGTGCAACTTTTACGGCAAAAAATTGCTTTCATCTAATAATTCTATTCTTAAGACTTTATCCTACAGATGTACTTGCACATGTGTGCACTGTTGGAAACAGGGAAACATCTTAAAAAACCTAAATGTCCACTAGGAGGGAACTGGCTGTATGATACGACATATAAGCAAGGGAACACCATATGGTCTTTAAAAAAAAATAAGGTAGCCCAATATATTCCACCTCTCCAGAAGCTCACAGCTGGCAACTGCCAAACACATTTTTGAATTTGCAGACTGCCCTATAGTAGTTTTAACTAGGCAACACTGTTTTTACTCAAGTAGCAAAGCTTTTATAACTGTGAAACTACCTGGTGATGCAGTGATAAAGAATTCGCATGCCAGTGCAGAAGACACAGGAGACGCGGGTTTCATCCCTGGGTCAGAAAGATCCCCTGGAGTAGGAAATGGCAACCCACTCCAGTATTCTTGCCTGAGAAATCCCATGGACAGAGGAGCCTGGCAGGCTACAGTCCATGGGGTCGCAAAGAGTCAGGGCATGACTGAGTACGCTCACAGCAGAGCCAGAGGCATCTCAGAAAACTAACACAAATCGACTGCAGATGGTGGACATGAACTCAACTTCATTTCCAGTAATTTTAAATTTAGTGTGTTTTATTCATTCCAGATCCATTCCAAGATACATTTCCATGAAGGCTTCTTCCTGGGCCTCTTGTGCATACTGCATGACCAGCACCCCCAGAGCCTTAGTCTCAGGAGGCAGAAAAGGAACTAGTCATCCTACCCACAATGGACTTTTGCAGTGAGTCAGGAAAAGTGGTGTCTAAGGATGTAGGGATTGATCATGAAATCTTATGAAGCCCACCAGCTAAATGTGAAAAATGATGCCCACACCATCCACTCAGCTGTTTGAGTCAGAAACCTAAGGGTCATACCAGATTGTTCTTTCTCTCCCCCTAGAACAGTTCATCAACAAAACCTATTAAACTGATAATAAAACAGATACTACATTTGATCTTAGCCAAAGGGACAATAAGCAAGAAACCGGCAACCGGAGACATATGGAATTTGTTGGAACATTAAAAAGTGATTCAGAATGACTAAATATCCCAGACAAGCAGAGAAATACCTCATATGATCCCCCACTGAATGCCTATTTCAAAGAGAACCAAGGATCTTACAAATTATTCTGCTCATACATAGCCCCTGCTCCAGACTCATTTTGCTTCCTGCCTATATGGGCACAGATAGATTTAAGAGACTGTGCCTATGACTCCAGTCTGGGTCGGGGAAGGAGGGGATTACCTCTAGCTATTGGGTGTCTCTACTTGTAGCTCCATCACCACTCCTACTGCTATCTTCATAACCTCATAAAGTAAAAACAAAACATGTCAACTTTAAATAAATAAATAAAAGCAAAAAGAAATCTTGTCTACTCTAGTTTCAAAATAAATCTCCACTCCCTTCCTCCATCTCCATTACCTACATACAAGATGCCAGGGCTCCCTAATTATTCTCTTTCTTTTCATTCACTCTCCCACTGCTTTGTACCCCAAATTTCTTTGACTTTTACTCAAGAATCCACTAGTAACACAAGAGCAATAATAAAATACAGACTAAGTACAATGGTTTAAAAAAACAGAGAGAGAGGGTAATCAGCTCTGCCTAAGGAGCTCAGGGAAGGTTTCACAGAGCAGAAGATCCTTTGATCATTTCTTGAAGGACAAACAGCAATTTTCCACATGGATGACGTGCGTAGGGGAGAGCACTTGGGCAGAAGGAATAGCATGTTCAAAGGCACTGGGGCGTGAATCAGCAGACTGTTTAGTAAATCACAAGTATTTCAGGATGCGAGGAGAGCTGAAAGGATGTAGGAGGCAGGTAAGGAAGGTAAGCAAAGTTCACCCACGGTGAGCCTGGTCCTGAAGGGCCATTTTGAGGAATCTGAGCTCCTTCATGGAGCCCAGTGGTTTTCAATGCTTTGGGGTCATAAATCTTTAAAGTCTAGTGAAACCATGAACCATATTCTCCAGAAAAAGAGGGACAAAAAGCACATTCACCAAAATAATGTATACAGTGTCCACAAACACTCTGAAGCCCAGAAACAGCTTAGTTTAGGCTTAAAATCCTGGTATAAGGCAATGTACCCATTTTCAGTTTTTTTTTTTTTTTAATGGTTGGAAGTATATATAACAATGGGCTTCCCAGGTGGTGCTAATGGTAAAGAACCCATCTGTCAATGCAGGAGACATAAGAGGCACAGATTCAATCCCTGGGTCAGAAAGATCCCCTGGAGAAGGAAATGGCAACCCACTCCAGTACACTTGCTTGGAAAATCCCATGGACAGAGAAGCCTGGTGGGCTACAGTCCATAGGTTGCAAAGAGTCAAACATGACTGAGGTAACTTAGCACAGCACGGCACATATACAACAATCAGGAGAGTAACATTATCCAATATATGTTTTAGAACAATAGCCAGTTCTCTTGTGAACAGATTATGAGCAAGTGAGATAAATGGTGGAGATGCAATAAGACACAATGACAACCATGTGGTTAGGAGATGATGAGAGAAATAGCCAAGAAATTTTTGGAAAGATGAGTGATTCAAGCTATCAAATATTTAAATGCATTACAACAGTC
The DNA here is from genome assembly GCF_000754665.1 of Bison bison bison. Lineage (NCBI taxonomy): Eukaryota > Metazoa > Chordata > Mammalia > Artiodactyla > Bovidae > Bison > Bison bison. The sequence goes on along the minus strand of NW_011494900.1, from coordinate 414,277 downwards.
AAGATAATATGATGACCAAAAAAGAGGTAGAGAAATCAATGAAAAATATAGAAAATCTAAAATCAGAATTTTGTATTTTTTTCAAGGTAAAACTTGAAAAGGATAGATTATTCAGTAAATCGTTGTCAGGACAAGTGGAAAATTATCTGGAAAAGATATAAACTTAAATCCCCACGTTGCTACACAACAAAATAAATTCCAGATGGATAATGATCTAAATATGAAATAAAGAAACCAAAAAAGTACTGGAAGAAAATGTAAGAAAAGTGTATATAATCCTGAGGTGGGGAAGTCCTTTCTAAACACAACAGAAAGTCCTTTCTAAACACAAAGGCAGAAACCTTAAAAGGAAAACAGGCAAAGATTCAACTACATGCACAAAATTTTCTCATGTAAAAACTTACCAAGGGAAAAAAGTCAAAAGATGACTAATAAAATGGGGAAAATATTTACATTATAGAAGACTCATAGCCAAATGAATATTATTTGTGCTATATAAAGAATTTCAATAAAATTAATTGAAAACTAAGCATCCCAAAAGAAAGAAAAGCAAAGATACTAATGGGCAATTTATAAAGGAAAAAATGTCTAACTTCATTAGTATTTTAAGAAATGCAATAAAACCACAGTGAGGTACCATTTCCCTCATATCAGATTGGCAAGGTTTTTATTTAAAACAATACTATTTAAGATACTGGAAAATATGCCTTCTTATGCACCACTGGTAGGAAAATAAATAGAAGGGGGAGAAAACCTTCTGGATGGCAATTTGACAAAAAAAATCAAACTTTTATAAGCAAATACACTATTTAGTCTACCAGCTCTACTTCTAGAAATATATCCTAAGAAAATATTTTGTTTTAGCTACAAGGAAATACATACCAATTTTTACTGTAGCAAATAATTTAGATTTGATTGGATAGGTGAATGCCATCTAATCATTAAAAACTAATTATAAAAAAAGTATGCTGTAGAAAAACATTTAGAGGAGCAAACTGATGTGCACACCAGTTTGTTAAATGGAAAAATAAAAACAAAAGCAGGTTATAAAACTGTATTATCACATAGAGGCCTAGCACACCCCCGCTACCACTCCGTGCTACCATCCACAAACAAGAGAATACAGGTTGGTTGAGATATTAATTTGAAGTACATTGATACAACAGATGGTAGCTAATAGCAGCAGCAGTCATGGTTGACATAACAATAGAAACAAAACACAATCTTGAGCAAATGACAGCCTTGCCTCACAGTTAACATGTCAGTCACAGAATTAAGGTTTCTAGAATTCCTTCACCGGTCTGCTATAATTCCGCTGGTGTAGCACAACTGGGCCTTATGTTACGTCTCCTCATACTGGTCGCTTCATCCTTATCCTGCCCTTCTCCCTGCCGAATTTTGGCCCAGAAATTTCAAAAGCAAGAATACAGAGAGGAAAACTACACGCAGCTGGACATGGAAACTATGAAGGGACAGACAGAGGGGTCGCTGTGCATTCCCCGGAGGCCTCAGCAACTTCTCTAGTAGTGGTGCTGATGGACACGAGTTGGAAAGCACTGCCCTAGACTGATGGGCCGACAGCTCTGCAGTGGTGCTCCCCATATAGCTTAACACAAGAGTCTTTAGATACCATCCTGTGACCTCCGGCTCATGAACACATGCTGATTTCTAAATATCCCAGCTTGTATGGATCAAGGCAAGTATCATGTTTTCATCCATTTCCAATACGTTTTTACTTCAAAAGGTCCACATGGGGCCTCTGAAAATTTACAAATATCATATAGGTCAGTTTAACCACGTATTAAAACCATATCATACACTTCAGAACAGCATCTCAACCAACCTATACTTCATTTTGATATATGCTAGCGTGAAAGTTACAACTAGTAATATATAAGCCTAATTTGCAATGAAGAAAAAACATGTTTCTCTTCAGTTCACATGTACAAACTTATCTTTATGATTGCTAGTTCCTTTGCTTCTGACTCCCTTCCTATCAAATATGCAGACAACAGGTTCCTCAGAGGACCTTATTCAGTACTGAAAGCAGTTGAATGTAAGGCAGAAAAAAGGAGTAGCTTTTGAAACTGGGGAAAAAAGAAAGAAAGAAAACTAACACTCACATAAATGAGTGGATGTTTAACAAAGGAAGTTATCTCAAAGGTCAGCGATTGGCAGAGGAGATATGCTATTTACCAATGGCGGGGAAGACAAAAATCCCAAAGACACAAAAAACTGACTCTAAATATTTGCCACTCGGTTTTATATAAGACCAGGGTGCATTAGCAGGGGAGAGATGTGTACACAGTGAGGACACCAAGTTACAGGGTCCAGTTCCTGAAGTAGAAGTGAGCAGTTACTCTCACCAGTCCTGATCAGTTTCAGCAGAATTATTATTACCACTACCTTAGAGTGGTAATCTCGGAGAATATCTGTTTTACTATCAGTGGTTCTTTAGCTCCTCATACTTTTTAAAATTCATTTTATTTATAGTTTATTCTGGCTCAGTTATCTCAGTTGATTTATCTCATAATTGTGCTTATTATCATTTGCTTGTAATCTCACTCCTAAAACTTGCTTGAACCTATTTTGTTGACATTTACAGTCATTCCACATAGCAGAAAATAATAAACTATGTTAAGAGAAAATGCAATTATTATTCAATCTGGACAGTTTGCATTAATGAAAAAGGCATCTTCCTCATAAACTAAATGTTATGTGAGCTTCTTTATATTTGAAAATTCCAGGAGTGATTATTTAAAAGCAAAATCATCCATTTACCAGAGTAACTCAGAACAAACCCGTGGTGTTATAAGACCTGACAGTATTTCTTGGAACAGAATGTTATTAGCTCATAAATTTAAGGCAGGCACACAGATGCCTGCCCCACACATAACATAAAACATTTTGCTTGAAAAAAACCCTCGGTCATATTTTGACCATAAACACTACATACTTGATAATCACACCAGTGGGATGTTTAGGTTGTAAAGGGTTTTCCATTTCTCACACATTTAGCTAAAAAGATGTACTGTTTCATTCTGAAGACCTCACTTGGTCTCCCCCACACTACATCCACAAACCCACGCTTCGCTCCTGAAATTTCTTTTCTGACTTACCTTGGGCATACAAATCTGGAACGGGAGCGATGCTGCAAGTAGAGCCAGCATCAGAACGTGGCCAAGGGAAATGAAATCTCAGTTCCTACCAACAATACAAGTCTCTGACATTTGATAGCAGGGGAAAAAAAAGAGAGCTAACATCCCATCTAATCTCAGTGCTTTCGTAGCAGATATTTTAATGAAAACAATTCAAGCTCCTGACGCAACACAGAGTAGACTTTGTATAATGTTCAGTGTATAATGCCTCCAAAAGGTATCTGATATTTATTTATGAGCCCAATATATTAAGCCTGAAATGAAAAAGCTTCTAGAATTTCCAAAAGCCTACATAAAATTGCCTGAATAGGCATGAGTAAATAAGTAGGGAAAAAAATTTGTAATCCTACTTAGTTTTTTCTGGTTCTTATCTGCCCTCCCCTCCCCAGCCTCACACAGTGGATCATGAAAACATGACTTTAAAGATTTTTAACACAGACATTAATTTAACATTAAATTAAACATAAACATTTAACAATCATTAATTTGATTGTTAAAATCCCCCTGAAGCCCATTTTTAAAGATTACCTGAAAAATCTTAGTAGATTTTTGTAAAATGTCCCAGGTTCAAAGAAGCAGAGGGTCAGGGCAAAGACCCTTTGAGATTATGAGCTGGCAAGTGAGGAGGCTTCAGGAAGTGTTCTGAAGGAAACAAATCCCTCACAAATGGAGCTGAAAAGCAAGAAGTCATTATTCTCCCTAATCATAACAAAAGAAACTAAAGCAAGTTCCTGTTTAAATGGAAATAAACCATCACCAGCTCACATAATCATTATTTTATTAAGTCACCTTTCATGAGAAAGAGAGACACATGAAACATAAACAAGCTGGCTCAGAGACTTATTTTTAGAAACATCTGTCAGGATATGATCAGTGAGATTTAACCTAAAATTCAGGCTCATATTTATGAAAAGGATTCTCATGTTGTGATTCATATTCAGATGCTAACATTTGAATATATTCTATCATTTTCCAATTATTTCAAAAGTGGTTTTGCTCCAATTTAAGTTCTAATCCCAAGTTAATTATAATATATAACTATTTAATTAACCTGTCCCCAACCTATTTTGGACAAACTGAAATCATAACAAAATGAAGAATGTGGGTTATTTCACTTGAGGAGAGAGGGGGCAGGGAGATTGAGTT
>NW_011494900.1:407013-409873 GCF_000754665.1 Bison bison bison | reverse complement strand
AATATGCACCATTTCTTTGTAGAGCAGTTAGATGAGAACACCAAGTTAGGGACTGAAAAATCTATCTATAATTTACTTTATACCAGAATAAATTTGGGGGGAATCACAAATTCAACTCAATCAAATGTTAATGGCATTAGTATGCTTTCTGTATCTTTCACAATACAAACTTACAAGGTTCACTGACCTGGTCAAATTGAGCTGGATAAAGGTAATTGGTCATATAAATGGTGATATCTATTTTTATGTTGGAGAAAATAAGACACCACTGACTTGACCACAAATATATAAATGCTGCCCTTATATCTTTATATGGATTTATTGAAATAAGACATTCACCCAGTAATCAGCCCTAAGTTTCTTGTGAGGGTACCAGACCATTACTAGCACCAACCTATAAATGAAACAGTGAATGTAGATTATAGAAACAAGCTGTCCAATACAAAGGATGAGGTTAAGAACAGGACTTGGAAGCACTGGCATATATACACTACCATGTTTGAAAATAGCTGTCCAGTGGGAAGCTGCTTGGAGAAGGCGATGGCACCCCACTCCAGTACTCTTGCCTGGAAAATCCCACGGATGGAGGACCTGGTGGGCTGCCGTCTATGGGGTCACACAGAGTCGGACACGACTGAAGTGACTTAGCAGCAGCAGCAGGGAAGCTGCTGCATACCACGTGGAGCTCAGCTTGGTGCTCTGTGATGACCTAGAAGAATGGGATGGGGGTTTTGAGGGAGGTCCAAGAGGGGATATATGTATACTTATAATTGATTCACGCTGTTGTACAGCAGAAACTAACAATATCGTAAAGCAATTATCCTCCAATTAAAAATTTTTAAATGGAACTTAGAATTGTTAAAGTATTGAAAATAGTGCTCTGCATTCAGTAAACACTGAACACATGTTCCTGGAATCAATGAATGAACTGACACTCCACAGCTCAGTGAATCATCAGGCATTCCAAGCATCCTGTGGTGCTTGCTAAGACCTTTAGATGTTCATATAAGATGAAAATTCCAGGAGGCACATATTTTTGCCCCTATCTGTCTTTGGTCTCTGCTCAGTTCAGTTCAGTTCACCTCAGTCACTCAGTTGTGTCTGACTCTTTGCGACCCCATGGACTGCAGCACACCAGGCTTCCATGCCCATCACCAATGCCTGGAGCTTACTCAAACTCATGTCCATTGAGTTGGTGATGCCATCCAACCATCTTATCCTCTGTTATGCCCTTCTCCTCCCACCTTCAATCTTTCCCAGCATCAGGGTCTTTTCAAGTGAGTCAGTTCTTCACATCAGATGGCCAAAGTATTGGAGTTTCAGCTTCATCATCAGTCCTTCCAATGAATATTCAGGACCGATTTCCTTTAGGATGGACTAGTTGGATCTCCTTGCTGTCCAAGGGACTCTCAACAGTCTTCTCCAACACCACAATTCAAAAGCATCAATTCTTTGGCACTCAGCTTTCTTTATAGTCCAACTCGTACATCCATACATGACTACTGGAAAAACCAAAGCTTTGACTAGATGGACTTTTGTTGGAAAAGTAATGTCTCTGCTTTTTAGTATGCTGTCTAGGTCGGTCATAACTTTTCTTCCAAGGAGCAAGTGTCTTTTAATTTCATGGCTGCAGTCATTATCTGCAGTGATTTTGGAGCCCCCAAAAATAAAGTCTCTCACTGTTTCCATTGTTTCACCATATATTTGCCATGAAGTGATGGGACCAGATGCCATGATCTTAGTTTTCTGAATGTTGAGTTTTAAGCCAACTTTTTCACTCTCCTCTTTCACTTTCACCAAGAGGCTCTTTAGTTCTGACAAAACGTGGTCCACTGGAGAAGGAAATGGCAAACCACTTCAGTATTCTTGCCTTGAGAACCCCATGAACAGTATGAAAAGGTCTCTCTGCTAACTCTAGCATAACCCAAGGTTGCTCCAAGAGAGTTCACAGTGTAAGGGATGCATAGTAGGAGCTATCTAAGTTCTAAACATAGCCTGCCCAGCTCTCCCAATAACTGTGGGCATTAAGGAAGTCATAGGACATGCCTTTGTTTCCCTACCCCCAGAAGGATTAAAGACTGAATTTGACCCATAGTTTGTTGATGTTAAAGAGAGGGAAGCTGGACTGACTCCACTTTCAGCTCAGTCATGTTCAACAGCATGACTGGTAACAGAAGCTCTACTGACCAGGATGTGTCTTGCTAGGCTTGCTGCAAAATAAATGCTATTTACATAAATGTGAAATAAAATTGGAACTAGTATTATTAAATACATGGTGACAATAATAAAGAACTCTTCTTACCACTTTCAACAGCCCAGGAAAAGTGTCTATATAGTTTTTCTCATTAATACAGAAAGAGTCTAAATAGTTTCATGGGAAGGTTTAAATAACAGCAAAAACACAATCATCTTTCATCTGTCTCATTCCTCCTCTTGGAAAAGATTAATAAACAGTTCAGCGAGAAATAGTAAGAACAGATCCTCAGGACTTGGACATTCTATCATGGAGAATACTCAGCCCTTGGAATTTAAGTATCTGAGGAAAAAGGTCACTTGCCCAAAGAACCAAGGGCAAAATCTGGAATTTTCTTTAACTAAATGTCATCATATTTCCCACTCGCTTTCAACATAATTAATCACATTGAATTATGTTTTCAATCACACTGGGAAAAAAAGGCTAGAACAGAGATCCTTATTTTCACTTCATTCTGGGCGTTCTTTGGAAGGAATGATGCTAAAGCTGAAACTCCAGTACTTTGGCCACCTCATGCAAAGAGTTGACTCATTGGAAAAGACTCTGATGCTGGGAGGGATTGGGGGCAGGAGGAGAAGGGGACGACAGAGGATGAGATGGCTGGAT
>NW_011494900.1:381866-406913 GCF_000754665.1 Bison bison bison | reverse complement strand
TCACTGACTCGATGGACGTGAGTCTGAGTGAACTCCGGGAGTTGGTGATGGACAGGGAGGCCTGGCGTGCTGCGATTCATGGGGTCGCAAAGAGTCGGACACAACTGAGCGACTGAACTGAACTGAATTTGTTCAAAGAACAACAGAATCTATAGAACATGATGAGTATGTGGTCTCTGAATCCTAAACCTTATCTAAGGGTAAATTTAACTGGCCAGCCAGCTTTCCTAGGCAACAGTCAGCCATATGTCTGTACACTGTCAGAGAGCAATGAATATCTTATCTTCATTCACTGACTTCATAAACATTTCACCAATCAAATGAAAGATCCCAGGAATAAAGAACAAGATACAGACCCTGCCCCGGAAGAGCTTAAAATTTACTATGGAAGACATATTTACATGCCAAATTACTAGAAGATGAAGTAAAATGTAAAAACTGCCATCAAAAAATTTAAAAATAAAAATCCAACATCTGTGACATTTCAGAGGCCACAGCTATGATGAAAAAGTGAGAATATTTCCTAGTATTTAAAAAATCACTCCAAAAAAATTCCAGATAATTAAACAGACCTGAGAAAACAAAGCCTCATAACTCAGGGAAAAATTTAAAAACTGTTTAAAAGTAGCATCTTCATTTTTCCATCCAACTACACACATACTGCTAAGTCGCTTCAGTCGTGTCCGACTCTGTGCGACCCCATAGACGGCAGCCCACCAGGCTCCCCCGTCCCTGGGATTCTCCAGGCAAGAACACTGGAGTGGGTTGCCATTTCCTTCTCCAACACACATACTAGAAAAACATAAAATGAGATCAGATTTCTCCAATTTCATCTAGTCTCGATGAGAAAGCTAATTTCAAAGGTACCAGTCAGTTTGAGATTAAAATGTGAAGTGAGCAAACTTCACATCATTATACATGTACACTGGTCAAATTACCATTAGGATTAAAAAATCACATTTTATTTTTCAATGAACACTGTGAACATGCACAGTCAGAAGCTTCTTACCTTGCTGTTTAATTATCTACCTGATTGCAGTTCAGATCAGCTCTTTTTAATTCAATTTTGAGAAGACGATGCATCCATTTAAAAGCAGAGTCTGTTTAAGTAGAAAGCTCTCTGAATTCTCCTAGTCTAGAAAGAGACTGGCATGTTTGCTTGAGTATATCAAATTATTTAATTGCAAAACCGGGAATTATTCCATAGATGTGAATGGATATCTAATTTATGTCACAAAGGAGAGATTATACTCTTAGGAGAAGTTGTTTACTTACTCGTTCTCCTAACTAGATTTCCATGCACATGAGAATTTCAAGGCAGGAAACTATTGCCAACAATGTTCCACCAGAGACAACCAAAAAAAGATCATAAATGTCTCGTTAGCTCTAAATAATGATAAAATGGAGATCTTTGGGCAGATGATTACAGCTGGTCTAGCCTCAAGAGCTTTAATTTATATTAATCCAAGTAAATTACATTATACGGATTTAAATTTATGCATTAAAACAGTTTTGTTGCATGCTTTGTCACAAAATAGGAAAAGTCAAGGAAAAGGATCAGCTCCTTCCTTTTTTCCAATATTTTCCAATTATAAGGTCTATAGCTCCTCCCTCTCTGCATACGTCAACAAATGTACCACTTCCGCTCCCTTAAGTACATCACTCCCTGCAGTAACTTGTCTGAACTTGTTTGTAGTTCTTATTGGCAACTTCTAAGTTATCTTTTTGAGGAAATGATTTTCCAGGGCATCTCATGTGTTCTTCTATGTTCATACTGTCCCCCCTCCAACTTTATTTTTCTTCCTTGGCACCATAGAAGTCCACATACAAAAGTCTATAACTAGTGGTGGTTTATTTGTTTTCACTTGAATATATTCAAAAGCTATTTTTTTAGAAAAGGACTGAACTGGTAAATAGGAGATTTGGAGCCTGGTCATGGTGCAGCCTTGGGCCAGGTATATAACTCACTGGACCTGTCTTCTCTGGCACGATATGAAGAGGACCTTATTAGATGATCAATCTCAAAAGTTCTGACAACCCTGACACTTGAGGACTTTCCAGCTCTTGAACTTGGGACCTCACAGTTAAATGCCATTTGTTACATTAAAACTATGGTTGGCTCTTCTCCCAGGTGTTATAAATCCAGACAAGAACAAAGGGCATGTGCCTGAGAAGAGAGTGTGAACAAGAGAGAAACAGCTGAATGTGGGTGTGTGGGAACAGAGGGAAAAGGGGAAAGAGAGGGAGAGGAAGAGAAGGAGAAAGAGAATAATGTGGAAAGTGAAAGTGTTAGTCACTCAGTTGTGTCTGCAACCCCAAGGACTATAGCCTGTCAGGCTCCCCATCCATGGAATTCTTCAGGCAAGAATATTGGAGTGTGTAGCCATTCCCTTTTCCAGGGAATCTTCCCGACCCAGGGATCAAACCTGGGTCTTAGGCATTGCAGGTAGATTCTTTAACATCTGAGCCACCACCAAGGAAGCCCTTAAAGTGAAAGTGTTAATCGCTTAGACATGTCCAACTCTTTGCAACCCCATGGACTGTAGCCCACCAGCCTCTTCTGTCAATGGAATTCTCCAAGTCAGAATACTGGAATGGGTAGCCATTCCCTTCTCGGGGGGATCTTCCCAACCCAGGGACCAAACCTGGGTCTCCCACATTGCAGGCAGATTCTTTACCATCTGAACCACCAGGGAAGACCCAGAGAAAAAGGCAAAAGTCCAGAGATGTGGTGGGGGGTTGGGGGTGGTAAGAGTGGGGAGCAGGATAAAGTGTTTAGAAAAAAAAAAGAGACACTACAAAGATATACACAGTTAAAAAATTAAAGAAGAGATCCAAGTTATAGGATACAACTCTACAACTCTAATTACAGGGCAGAAAGTCTGAAAATACTCACATGTATTTTTTACAAGGTGACAAATACCTACAGTTATTTGTTTCTCTCCAGAAAAGAAAAAAGCTGAACACTTGGATACTGAAATATTAACTTTAAATCTCTATAAATACTTGTGCTTCAGGAACAAAGTTATTTTCTACTCTGGGTTTACTAAACACTAGATGTTAACATTTGGAACAATTATATTATTTAAACATTTGCATGAGATACATAAAATAGGTAACTAGTGGAAAGCTGCTATTAACACAGGGAGCCAAACCCAGTGCTCTGCGATGAACTTGAGGAGTGGGATCGGGGTGGGGAGGTAGGAAGAAGACTCAAGAGAGAGGGAATATATATTAATATATACTTGTGACTGATTCGTGTCATCATATGAGAGAAACCAACACGACATTGTAAAGCAATTATCCTCCAATTAAAAATACATACATAAAATAATAAAAATAAAAATTAGCATGAGAGAAATTCTAGCACAGGGCCTGGGAGATGGCAGGCATAAATATACCTCAGAGGGAGAGAAAAGGGGAAGGAAAGAGACAGAAGAATAAAGAGGATATTTTACAGTGACATATAAATCATCTTCCTGAGCTCAAAGGCCATACATTATAGTGGAGAGAGAACAAAAGGATAAAATATGCCCATGTTAAATTGCTTAAGACTCTGAACAAGCTGCAAGTACAACCTACAGTAATAAAAAGTCAAGTAACCAGAACTCAACAACCAGAATCCTGAATTTACTAGAACATGTACACACACCTTTACTGTCTAGTATTCAAGAAAAAATAAGTTGACAAAAACATAAGGTATTTCAGTGTTCATGAGAAAATAGTGATTAGCACCAGCAGCAACTCCCTAGGAGTCCCTGGAGAACAGTCATCTCTGGTTCCCACGAATCCACAGAACAATAACCACTGTTGCTCCACGTGCAGACCAAAGACCAGGAAGCCACTCAAGGACCACAGTGGTCAATGAAAACCTAGCTATTCAAAGTGCATGTGTGATCAATCACTTAGTCGTGTCTGACTCTCCGTGACCTCATTAACTATGGTCCACCAGGCTCCTCTGTCCGTGGGATTTTCCAGTCAAGAATACTGCAGTGGGTGGCCACTTTCTTGTCCAGGAGATCTTTCTGACCCAGGGATCAAACCCATGTCTCCTGCATCTCCTGCATTGGCAGGCAGATTCTTGACTACTGAGCTACCTGGGCAGCCCAGTTATTCAAAGTAATGAGGCTTCAAAGGCAGGATGAGCTGAATGTTTTAAATGGTTTCCCACTAGAGAGTTTAAAACATCAGCCCATCCATTAAATTTCTGCAGCAAAAGGCCCCCACCTAATAACCCCACTCCCCTTCCCTTTCTCAACTTTAGCTCTGCTCTGCAATGCAAGGGGACCTGCACACACTCAGGAGAACACTTCTGCCCACACACCCTAGATGCACACACAGCCCCACGTGCTTTGGTCTTCGGAGAGCTCACACACAAGTGGTACAGTTTACCCTTGGGAGATCTGACCCCAGACAGGTCCATGCAGGCTCTGCAGTTAACACAGGGGTCACTTAAACAGGGGATTGTGGAGTCCTGAGTGGTTTAGAAGTGGGAGTGAGGGTGTTTTGCAGGGGATGATGTCCCCATGACCCTGTAGAACCCTTTCTTTGTAGAACATGGACCTATGCCAAGAATCTTTCTTCATCAAGGCCAAAGGGAGTTACTGTTGATATGACATTTCTGCCTTAATCTGGGCTAGCCAGAAAATCTAATTAGCTGTATCTCATATTCACTACAGCCAGAATGAATAATACTGGTTACACTATTTAGTGAAAATAACCAAACTAATTGCCAACATTACTTCAGCTTGGGCGGTCAAATGATTTCAGTTTTAATACCTTGGAACCCACAGTGAGCATAAGAGGAAGCATTTCTTTAGTGAGAAAACCCTAGACGCAACTGAAGAATAAGCTGGCACGAAGAGAAGTTTGGTGACCAAGCAGAAAGCAAAGCTTTTGTCTCACTCCCTACTTTCTTACACTCAGTCTACAAAACATCACAAGTCAAGGCTGTGAGCCAAACTGGATGATGAACCTTCCCTTTCATTCTCCCTCCTTTTAATACCTCACCTTGACATACCTGAGTTGTTCTCCACAGAAGCACAAAAACATCCACTTTGCAAAGAAAGTGTTCTATACCTCTATTTCTCCCTTTCTACCACCAAACAATTCTTTTTCTCATCTTTTCAGGGCTTTATCCACTGGTAGTGGTCAATCAATTTACAGAATAAACTATCTACCATGTGCCGTTGGGCTAGGGAGTATTATCAGTTGAGTATGGACATGAAGGACTTCCCTCAGCTCAGCTGGTAAAGAATCAGCCTGCAATGCAGGAGACCTGGCTTCATTCCCTGGTCGGGAAGATCCTCTGGAGAAGGAAATGACAATTCACTCCAGTATTCTTGCCTGGAGAATCCCATGGACAGAGAAGCCTGGCAGGCTACAGTCCATGGGGTCACAAGAGTCAGACGTGACTTAGCAATCACCACCACCATGGATGTGAGAGTTGGACCATAAAGGCTGAGCACTGAAGAATTGATGCTTTTGAACTACAGTGTTGGAGAAGACTCTTAAGAGTCCCTTGAACAGCAAAGAAATCGAATCAGTCAATCCTAAAGGAAATCAATCCTGAATAGTTATTGGAAGGACTGATGCTGAAGTTGAAGCTTCAGTAATTTGACCACCTAATGTGAGGATCCGACTCATTAGAAAAGACCTTGATGCTGGGAAAAATTGAAGGTGGGAGGAGAAGGGGATGACAGAGGATGAGATGGTTGGATGGCATCACCAACTCAATGGACATGAGTTTGAGCAAGCTCTGGGAGATGGTGAAGGGCAGGGAGGCCTGGCATGCTGCTGTCCACAGGGTCACAAAGAGTCAGACACGACTGAGTGAATGAACAACAAAGGTCATCTGTGCAAGTTAATTAACACTGAAAACAGGGCCTTGAAAACACAACATTCCTTAACAAGTAAAAATGATCCCAGTAGAAGGTATGTATTGCAGGATTAAGAACAAGCCAATGGGAGCACACAAGTGTCTTGGAACACCTTGAATATGTCATGTGGGGTCTGTCCTGCTCAGAGGACTCTCAAGGTGGACAGAATATATGGAAGAGATGAAAAAAGAGAAGAAACTTGCTCTAATAGGTTTGTAGGGCAACTGAAAAGACAGAATCTATGTAAAATGAAAACACTTTAATAACATTACAAAGTAACACAAACATGCAAATGGATGAGGTATAAAGCCTCTTCCCTCCTGATTTCTAATATGCTTCCAAACATCTGATCTGCTGTAAGTTTCTCCTGAAATTGTAATTAACAGACAGAAGACTTGGCTTGAATAGTAAAAGAAATTGCTTGGAAGAACTTAGACACATTTTCCTCCCTTCTCTGATCTCACATTTTCCTAATTCCCAAAATGTGGGTTTTTTGGTGGATGTCCCTATACATTCCATGTGCCTTTTAAGTTTTTAATGTACCAAGATCCTCAAGAGTTAGCTGTATTCTCCTCTATATAAGGATGAGTGCTGAGTCCATGTCATCTTTTTCAGCTGCAGTTTCCAGAAAATGGCAGTTTTGCCATTGCTCTGGCCCATGATTTCAAAAAGGCAGGTCATTCCTGAAATTGCAGGACCCTACGCTTAGAGTCAGAAAACCAACGTTCCAATTTCAGTTCTAATGCTCAGTTGCCTTGAGGAAGATTTGAACTCTTCTTTGAGCTTCAATGTCATTTATAAAACAGGGATTTGTTTCAGCCAAGAGCAAATCAACTAGCTTGCATGGGAGAGCACACAACCCAGCAGGGCTCAGTGCGTGTGGTCGATGTGGACATTCCTGCCAGGTGTTCTCTGGCGTGAATTAACCTAATCAGTGTTAAGTGGCAGCCTGCATGGGAGGGAGTTTGGGGAAGAATGGACACATGTATATGTACGGCTGAGTCTCTTTGCTGTCCACCTGATACTATCACAACATTCTATATTCCAATATAAAATAAAAAATTAAGAAAAAAGAAAGCCACAAACTTTCTCCAGAAAGTGTTGCAGAAGATTTTTTTTTAAAGATCAGATCCATCCATTTATTCAATTAACAAATACTTTGCTGAGCTCCTAATACACACCTGCCTCTCCACTGGCACTTGTGAGAACTACTCCAGCTATGAGCCATCCTGTTGCTACTGGAAAGTTTCAAATTACCTCTCTTCTAGCATGTTCACTTTTGGAAAATAGTTAAGAATGTATGTCATGTTTACTTGCTCAAATTATATCTACTGGCAACATTTTAGAATGGAGCCCATCCCTCCCTGGGCTTCATTATACATCAAAATTCTCACAGTCGGTGTTTTCTTCAAGACATGTAGATCAGCACAGTCTCTAAGAAGTTCTCTCTTGGGTTTGATAAAGAAGAATTAAAATACACCTGGATTTGATCAAGCCTGGTTTTCAGGCTGTCAGGGAAGGCTGGCGTTGGTAGGGATAAATTAAGCTATTAAGAATGGAAGTTTCCAATAATCAAAGAAGAGACATGGTAATGAGCAGCACACAAAGATAATAGGGACATACATGCACTGCACATCAGGAGCCATCTGATAATTATTCTGCAATTCAATGTGTCCTTCATTCTACCACCACTGAAAAGCAAAAATGTAGCAAGAAAACATATGAATAGTAATTTCTGCTCAGTTGAGTCTTTAGTCACAATGGAATAGACCATTCCTATAAAGCTTGGATACAAGGAGCACCTATTAGACAATTTCCCAAAGCAGTGTGACTTAGGGTTAAGTGTCACTGCTTACAAACGGACAATAATGCATAGATATTTGAAGCATCACTTTATGCTATTAATTCCAGGAAAATCACATACTGAACCATCTATTAAAATGGAGAAGTCATAGTGGTTCAGACCCCAGAGAAGCTAACTGTCAGGATGGAACAGGAGTTAGAAAACATGTTTTTGGTACAATTGTTAGAAAATCACTGATTATATAAAAATTAGTTCTATACATCCTTAGTGGTTTCTAAGTTTCCCTAAGTGGCAGCAGCATTAAATGGAAAATGAGTACCCTCAAAAATGGAGAAAAATATAGAAAACAGCATGATTTTCAACTCCTCTCTTCAAACACTCATCTTCTTCATATGCTTATAATGAGTGAGAAAGAGGAAAAAAAAAACAGGCCTGTTGGGAGTACATGGCTAGGAGGAATTTCTGACCAAAACCTGCCTAGGCAGGGCTGCTACTTTACACAATCCCATTCATACTCTTTGTGGCATCTATCTCCAGGGTTGTGCAAGGCACAGTCTCTGTTCTACATACAATGACCCTATCTACAGGTATGCAAGGATCCACAAAAAGGGATAGTCGCTCCTAGGCCAGGAAAAGACCACATTGCCCTGTAAGCTCATTCAGTCCTAATGAGGCAAGGAGAAAAAAAGTGTTTATTGACTTTAAAATTACTCAAGAAGTTCCACAAACAGAAACAGAAGAAGGATCTGAGAATTGTAAACAATTTGATTGCAATCACAAGAGAGGAAAGTCTTTCTGCTTGACTGATCCTCAGAAAAAGAAAACCATAGTGGAAATGGCTGTGCAAATGGCTTTCCTATCTTCACACCCACACACCCAATAGAACATATCAGCAAGCAAAGAAAACATTAACCGATTTCCACTGATGAAATATACTAGGGTTTCTCTTTGGTTGACTTTGAAAACCTTAAGCCATATAATTTAAGTTTTTGTTTCATCTGAAAAATGGAGTGGATACCCTAAATATAGGGCATTTAAGGACAAGCCCACCTGAAATAGACCAGGGATTTCTATCTGACCAGATAAACAATACCATGGATCTCAATGCTTGATCTCAATCAAGCATTCATGTCTGAAATATGCTTATCCCAAATGGCATGAGCCTTCTTTCCTGGGATGCTCAAAGATGTGCTGGAGGCAGGATCACTGGAAAAGAAAAGTGAAAAGGACAGGACCATTCTAGGACCAGGTAACCCTAATCTGGAGCTCCCCACATGATGACCTCTTCTCGTCATCCCCTCCCATGGGGCCAGGAGTCTGCAGGGTTATACCTCAGTATAGCAACAACCTCCCTTTGGACCATTCTCTGGATTCCAACGCCGCTGGAATTATCTGTCTCAAATGGTCCAAAGCCAGCCTCCAGTGTCCATGTGGGACTTTACCTTCCCAAGGGCAGACTACTTTACAGCCAGTGTATATACCCTTAGGCCTGAGGAGTGACCATGAGCAGCTATTGGCTGTGGGTATGGATAAAGCTGGAATGAGCAGATTGGTCAGTCCACACGTATTCCTACTGTTCCACAGTGGAATCAGGGAAGGAAGATAAAGGATGAAAGGAGAAGGCTGTGGGACAGAAGGGACTGTGGTCCTGGGCCTACAAATGTTAGGGGTGGACCTGGAATGGGATAAATCAGACTGAAATATGTGCTATTCAGTGACCTCAGGAAATGTCTTTTTCTCTCTTATCCTCATAGTCACCACATGACTATCATCTGAACAAGAGAACTGTTGAGTATAAAAGGGGCTCTAGCCAAATGTGATAGGCAAAGCCAAGACTGTGCTGCAAATTGGGATGTAAAGGAATCCCAGTTACACCAAACTACAGGTAGTAGCTTCCCTTAACATTAACCCTCACTAACACCCAGAGTTCCAAAATCATTGCCATCCATTGGTATCCAGTAGCTTTTTCCCATAAGGGTTTTTTTAAACTCCTCATTGGAGAATGCTTATGCTTGGTACACTCAAGAAGTAAAATAAAACTTCATTCTTGTCATGTACCACAGACTCTGGGTACATATTAGAAAGCATCAGACATAGTTTCAGCTTCTGTCGTTCATCTGCAAAGTTTGTTAAATCTGTAGATTGCCATCCTAATAAAATGAAATTTAAAAACCTAATAAACCAAAGAAGTGTCAGAAATCTGCAAATGCACCAAAGAAAACTGGATACTAGAATTCTTGCCTAAGGCAGAAAATCAAAAATAAACAGCAAACAGAACCATAAAGAAAATATCGTGATGGCCTTTTCTGGAGCCAACCCTGCACTAGGCCTGGGAATGCAGGATTTAATCTGGACCAGTCAGTGTTTTCCAGAAGCTCATACCCTAGAGGAGGGAGTTTCTGGTAAGACCATAGGCCATGTCCTTGGCACCTGGCTGCTGTGTCTCTCTCGCTGTCTCTTGGCAAATTCCAGTAACCTGATTTCCACTCACAGCTGTTACACGAACCCCCCCCTACCCCGACACACACACACACACGCACGTAGTTCCTACAGTACTTCCCGTCAGTCTGTCTTACTGTCTGTCATCAGTTACACTAGCAGTTCTTAAACATGACCACACATCACAGTTACCCTGGGAGCTTCTCTAACATACAGATTCCCAAGCAGCAACCTCCCCCTGCCCCTGAGACTGAATCAGCAGGTCGGAGGTGAGGCCAGGACATTTCTACCCTTAGCAAACAATCCAGATGACTATGAAAGCAAAACATTCTATCCACTGGAGAAACTTTGCTAGAGCAGCACAGGTCAGGATGCTGTCTGACCAGGATGCCACTGCCCTCATGCTCAGTTTTTCCTGGGCTGCTCCTCCACGGGTGTCTTCCCAGAGAGAAGGGCAGATATTTTGCCCAAGACTCTGGCACAAAGCACCGCAGTGAAAAGTTGCCCTTTCCTGCCGTGGCCAAGCTGCAGTCAACTGCCAATTCCAACACATCCTGGAAGATTTCTATATCCGTTCCTTCTCATGAGAAACTATTTGAGCTTTATTCAGAAATAAAAGTACTCTCATGAAACAAGTTTATGCAAACTTTAGAATGGTCCATTTGTTATTGACAGTCTTTATTTCCTAATCCAATGCTAAAACTTTTCCTTTGAATGAAATTTTAACTTATTTCTTTCCTCTCCCTTCCCTCCCAATCTTCCACACACCCATATTGTAATATCTTTTTGGTTAAATTAATAATTCTCAATGAATGGAGGCCTAATTCTTCTAAGAAAACACACCAGCATTTCCAGAAAACCACCACGTGATTTTTTGATTTGTGAAAATTAGCCCAATGTTTTAGAAGGATAAGAAACACTGTGGGATTTGTTCTGGTTCACCCAGAATATGGATGGAAAGAAAGTGTAGTAATCTTTGACTTGAATTTTGTGTTTTACAAATAGCCCAGCATAATCAGAAGTAAACCTAAATTTATAAGTAAAATTAGAGAAATGATAATCAGGAAGAAATCTTTCCTTATTGATGAAAAGGCTGACCATGGGAATTCAGGCATCAGTCTGGGTCTTACCATCACAGGCAAGCCCACAGATAAGTCAGCTGCTGCAGGAGCAGAGCAGATACAATGAGCCCTTCCCAGCACAGTTCCAAGGTTCAGCGTTACCCACCCGGTAAAGCAAACAGGGCTCTGCTTGTCACTTCCCCTGGGAGAAGCTGCTGCCTGACTCCAGGGATGCCCCCTCTGGTCTCAGGAATGGAGCCTTGTAAGGCAGCCCTCTGATGCTGACAGTGGAAAATCTCAACATGGCACTAAGGATTAAGTCAATGCCAAGCATGGAGTCCCAGTTCCATCACACTGATATCCTTCTGGAGAGGATGCAGCTAAAATGGTTAAACCAGAAAGACCAGACTCAAATGTGGAAAAGAGACTCCTTACTTTACAGCTGTACACATGTTAAGCTGTAGAAATATACGATTTTCTAGTCCTTAACATGCTATCACTTGGTTCACTTCCTTCTCATTTCTCTTGCTTTATTATTGTTCTCACTAAACTCCAGATAATTTTTCCTAAAGTAATTATAAAGGAGGCTAAAATGCTTATCTTTCGTAAATCATGACTTCCCAACACAGAAGTACAAAGAATCATAAATCATGACTTCTGTAACTTGTAAGAAAGAAGCTATATATAATTTCATTTGTGTAAACACAAATTTTTCACGAAATAGCTTAAAAACTAAGTTTGAAAAGACATGCACAGAGACTTCCCATTGGTTGGTTTGGGATAGTCCATGATTTCTATTCATGTAACATCTTTCCTACCATAAACATTTATTACTCGCATGGTTTGGGAACTTAAAAAAGGAAGTGGGAAGTATTGAAAGCCGTTGCCAATGGAAGTGATCAACATCAGACATAATAATTAATTATTTCAAAACTCTAGAAACAAATGGCTAACATTAGACTTCTGACAGCATTGCTTTGTTTACAGCAATATCACACCATTACCAAACGGCCATCCACTAGTTTGGATGGAAGTACTGTTGACCCTTGAATAACATGAGTTTGAACTGTGGGAATCCACTTACACATAGATATTTTTCGATAAATACTTACTACAGTACTAAGGTATCCAGGATTGGTTGAATTCGTGGAAATGGAACTACAGATAGGTAACCACAGATAATGGAGAGCCTTCCATAAAGTTATACGTGGATTTCTGACTGACTAGGAAGTCGGCACCCCTAACCTCCAGTTGTCCAAGAGTCCACTGTAATTGCTGGAAATATGATTTTGAAACATAAGAACAGGATGGGCACAAATGACAGCTTACTTACTCTCCTGAAATAGCCACTAATTCCACAAATTACCTGCTTGTTGTTCAAGAGAGAGACCATCAGATATAAAATAAATAAGGATGTCTCCTATCAATGAATTGGAAAATGCATTTATTTAAAAAATTACTCAGTGTCACAACTGGCATTTCACTTGTACTCTTTTTGCTTCCACTTTTAATGGAGGCTATAAGGCAAGAGGCAGATATCAAATTTTCCCTAAGGAATTTCAACTAGCTCTATTAATCTCTCTCTGACTTCAAGACAGTGTTTAAAAATAAATGCCTGGCTTAACATTTTACAAAACCTTTTTTCAAATATTAATTTTTCGACTGTGCACCACAAGAAAGAAATTATGCATTCAGGTTCTAAGTCAAGAGCAACTCAATGAGACTGAAATCACCCAAAGCAGCCCAGCCTCCATCTTTTCATCTCACTCACTCACTGGCTGCTGGAGCACACTTGAGACCCACTGTCACTCAACAATTGTCTTGTCTTCAAGAGCTGACATTTTGACAAACCTCACTCTGGCTACCAACTCAAATGGTTCCATCTTTCCCACTCCTTGCCTCCTGTTGAATTTATCTTTCCCCGTCACTGTTCTCTCCAGTTAATGCTGCTTTTTTCTTCTTGTTTTAGTTTCAGGCTTCTTAAACTAGGATATATATATCCCCACCCTCACCCCAGTGTAAGGCCTAGTCATGGGAAAATGTGGCATATATTTTTTAACTATTTATTTTACTCAATAATAAATAGTTTAATACTTAAATACAGACACATCATGGAATTTTAAATACTTTAAAAATAAAGTTTAAGACTTTAAAACTTACAAAGCCTCTGATAGGCTACTTTGAGTCAAGCCCCCAAGCCCTGGGGCTAAGCTTCTCTTCTTAGTTATTATGTACAGTTCACAGGAAAAGTCTGAGAAGTGTTAACCTAGCCTATTCAGCCTCCTCTTGGTTTCACAGCCCCTGGTTAAGCATTCCCAACTAAATTCTCTCTGACCTATGAGATTTCCAAGTACTCTTGCTGCTGCTGTTGCTGCTAAGTCGCTTCAGTTGTGTCCAACTCGGTGCAACCCTATAGATGGCAGCCCACCAGGCTCCGCCGTCCCTGGGATTCTCCAGGCAAGAATACTGGAGTGGGTTGCCATTTCCTTCTCCACCAAGTACTCTTAGCTCCCCATTAAAACCTTACTTGGATTGACCCAATCCATTTCTTAGTGTTAATTCCAGGGTATCACTAGAGAAATTCCCACTACAATAGTTTGTAGAACCATGTCATTCAACCAGTCCTAGGCACTGGCCAGCACCAGACAATCCCCTTGCTCATCTATGATATGCATTCAAACTTTTTCCAGTTCTTCCATTTTTTCAAACGTACTTGACTCTGCCAAAGAATAGCTTCATTGCCCACTCTACAGAAACTGAAGTGATTTTAAGTGAACTCCCCTCCCCATGAAATGTCACAGGACATGGCACGTCACTTCTTTCTCCTCTCTAATCTTAAAGAAGTGTCCCTATTGTTTTCTAAGACCAAGCCCATGCTCCTGGCCTACCTTTGCCAGTCTCTTCTTTTCATCTTCCCCACTATTTCTTGTATCTTCGGCCTCTGTCTTTTCCCTCTCAGATGACAAGGACTGTTGTTGCTTCTTTTGAAAAGGGATCATTTCTTAATCCTGCTTCTCCCTAAGTTCTCTTCCTTTCACTGCCAACCTTCTCGAGAGAATAGTTAATGTTCATTGAATTCATTTCTTCTCTTCCCATTGTCCTCTTGAACCCCTGCAAATAGACTTCTGCCTTCACCAAGCCAACGGACCATTCTCACGAAGGCTACAAGGGACCCATTCACTACTATCCCAGCTCTCTGCTCTGAATTTGTCCCGCTTCAACTCCCAAAGAATGGGCGAGTTATCCTTAACTCTCTTTCCTTGTCTTCACTCCACACCCTCCCGTTTTATCTCATACCTGACTACTCCTACCCTGTCTCATTCATCACCAGTTCCAATATTCAGTCTTTCCTTTCACAAACTCTCACCTCACTTGGCAAATGCATGCATCCCATGTCTTCAACAATCACCCCAGTGCAGAGGACTCTCAACTCCAGAGCCTTCAGCCCTTAGCCCAATACTGAATCACTAGCCCATTTCCACCGCCTGTGGGATATTCTCAAGTAGAAACCCTGAGAATAGTCTGATATGTGGAACAGAATGAGTGTTCTATATGAACAGTGGTTTAGCCTTGGGCAAATCATGGAACATGAGTCCCAGTTAATAAAAATAGTAGTACTTCCCTCAAAGATTTGCTAGTGTGGATTCAGTAACATAAAAGTAGGAAATTTGGTTTATTTATATTGATTTAAATATAGCACTTCATTTGTCAGGAAGGCCTGTAATACAGCACTTAACAAATAAGAACTCATTTAATCCTCACAAGGACCCTTGGAGGCAAGTTGTACCATTATCCCCATTTCACAGATGAAAACTCCAAGAAACAGCCAACCTAGGTAGCCTCCCCAGGTCACACAACTAAAAAGTGACAAAGCCTGATTCCAATCCAGGCAGTTTAGCTCCAAAAGCCACGCTAAGCTGCCTCTCTTTATAATGCCTATCTGCCTTTTAACACACTGCAAAAATCAAATTATCATTATTAGATAAAAAATCCAAAACATCAGACCACCCTTGCAATTCAAATTTCATTCATGAGTTCCATGTTGGTTACCACCACCAGTCCTATAAACTGCAACCTCCTCATCAGCTTAACTTCCTCTCTCACCCTCAGAACCTCTTGCTGCCAGATCTTATTTGGTCCACCTCCAAAATGGTTGAATTCTTCCCACCACCAGTGCTTCATGCCCAGTCTATTTCATTGGTACATGAAAAAAAAGGAAAGATAAGACCTCCTACATACTGGGGCAATTAGTAAAACTTGTACAACAGACAACAGTTGTATATCAATACCAAATTTCCCAACTTAAAATAATTGTGCTAAGTTATATAAATGAAAGTTCTTATTTGTAGGAAACATACACTGAAATATTTAGGGGTAAAAGAAGCATGATATCTGCAACTTTACTCTCATACGGCTTAGAAAGAGCTCTTAGTAATACATATGTGATAGAAAATGAGAGAATAGTAAAGCAAATGTGGCAAAATGTTAACTGGTAAATCCAGTTGAAGAATTCTTGCAAATTTTCTTTAAATTTAAAATTATTTGAAAGTACAAATCTGAAAACCAAAACCACCAGCAGTTTCCTAGCTGCCCCTGACCATGGCCCTCCTGCCACTCCACTTCCCACATCCCTCCACCAGGGTGTATCCATGGCCCTTCTGCCCCTCCACTTCCCAAGTCCCTGCACCAGGATGTAGAAGGCTCACCCACCACACAGACCAATCAAGTGTGAAGTACCCAGCTGGCATGCAAAGCAATCCACAACCTCCCCTGACTTCTATTCCAGTCTCCTGGCATCCTTCCCAACAACATCCTTCCCACAACTTCCCTCCCCATGGCTGGTTCCCCATGTCCCCTGACCCCACTGCATCCCAGGCTCTGCATTTTCCTGCATCCAGGCCTTTGAAGAGGCTGCTTCCATTGCCTAGGCTAGGATTCCCTTTCTTCCTAAAAACAAACATCGAGGTCATATCCTTCCCTCAAAGCCTAATAGGAATCCTATTTCATCCCAAGTGGCTTTCTAGGTTCACCCAGCTAGAATTTGTTCACCTTACCCTGCCTCCTAAAGCAGGTGTTTGCTCTGTGTAGAACTTACCTTCATTCTTCAACCTTGCGCTAGAAATTCTGTGCTAGAAATTCCATGTCTTTGATCTAGGAGATCAGGAGTTTGCAGAAGATGGTAATAATGTGGTTTTCCTTACACCCCCACTTCCTCTTATATAATTTTGCAGAAATTATGTATTTCATAATTACAAAAAAAAAAAACTGCGTGCTGCCAGGGCTGATCATGGACCCAGGGCAACAGACGGGAAGGGACAGGAGAAGGCAGCAGCTCTGGCAGTGAGCACGGAAGATGGGAAGTTCTTATTAGGGCACACACCCCAGTCTTGGCAGCTTCTACCTCTGCAAGGAAAGGAAGGAAGAAAAGGAATGACCCTGCTCTCAGTCAGTTCAGTCTGTCGTCCACCCCCCAACACGCACACCCCCCACACAGACCTCCCAGAGTTTCTGCCCTGTGCTGGCCGCCCTCGAGGCTGCTGCCAGCAGAAAGTGTGTGTGTGTGCAACTTCCCTGGCTGGTGTGTGAGCTTCACCCAGTCTAAGTCCTTGAATGACTTTGCTTTCAATACTTTGCCTTTTCAATTTAAGTGGGGGGGAAAAACCAAGCTTTGTAAGAAAACTTACCCAAAATAAGAGTAGTTAACTTTATAGAAAGTTCTAGGTAAAAAGCAAAGCAAGCATGCTCAAGGAAAATGAAAACCGAATGCCCTTTGCCTTTCAAGTCATCTTTTCCCTAATGCCATGCTCCCTAAGCATCTCGACCTTCTTCTGGTGCACAGGGGTTCCACTCAGGTTAGGGCTCAGATCCAGTGTGCACCTCTTCCTCTTACTGACACAGATTCAGGCTTAAGTGACTTACCAAAGCTTATGTTACCCTACAGTGGCTCCAAGTTTGTTAGTGGGTTTATTTGTTCTTCGGTGAGAGTTTAGGACCAAAGTCTGAGACTTGGGAGTTGACACACTTACACCCAAAGAAATAGGTAAGACGCTTAAGGGAAAAGGAAGA
Source organism: Bison bison bison (assembly GCF_000754665.1). Classification (NCBI taxonomy): domain Eukaryota; kingdom Metazoa; phylum Chordata; class Mammalia; order Artiodactyla; family Bovidae; genus Bison; species Bison bison. Next base: position 389,664 of record NW_011494900.1, on the reverse strand, counting down.
AAAATAAAAGACCAAGACTAGGATGATGGGAAAACCTGCATTTAGAGCACAGTAAGTCCCCCTTTCATCCCCAAATCTGACCTTTCCATGAAACCTTCAGGTGATTACTTTTTAAAGACCATCCTGCTGTGAGGAACACCAATATTCACCACTCTTGAATCAGACTTAGGCAAGACTCACTGCTTTGTATAAAACAGATAGCCAACAAGGACCTACGATATAGCATAGGGAACTATACTCAATATCTTATAATAACCTATAATGGAAAAGAATCTGAAAAAAGAATATATATGGGTATTTATATGTATAACTGAATCACTTTGCTGTACACTTGAATCTAACATAACATTGTAAATCAACTACACTTCAACTAAAAAAAAAGAAAAAGACCCACTGTTTTTTCTTTCATTCATTCAACAAATATTGACTGAATGTCTGGTGCATATCAGAAGCTATTCTACATGCTGAGTATACCTTAGTGTACCAAACAAAGTCCCTGCTTGCAGAGAATTTACCAGAACTACACATCACTTTCATAATCCTGTAATATTTGAAATCTCAGGCATTTCCTAGAATAAGTGATTTATTCCCTATGATCTTCACTTCTCTCATCTGTTAAATGGGAACATCAAAACTCTACCACCTACATCACATAGGACTGCAAAGAGAATTGGGGAAAAAAGCATCTATAAGGTGCTTAGTACAGGGCCTCACAGTCAGTAGATAATCAATAAATGGCAATGTGATTATGATTACACACTACCCTAAAACCAGAGTTATCATTCACTTGTCTCTCAGGTCTAAACCTTGTAAATAATACTGCCACTGTGTCATAAATCTAGTAATTCAGATACATCTCTCAAAATTTTATTTTTACTTCTATACTCAACTGTAGAGTATACTCAATACTTTAAACTCACTTCAAGAAATAAGTGTAGAATTAAAAGTTTTCTATTTTTCCTAATATAAATTCATAAATAATTATTACAATTTAAAAGGTTTATTCATGTGACACAGCACCCAAAATTAATTACCACTCAGATATCACTGGAAGTATGCTGAGTCTTCTCTGGGAAACACTTATCCATATGCTCCTCTTTGCAGTGCTGATCTCTATGTCTAAATTCGGTTTATTACACATTTTGGAGAGCTCCAGAGTCTACCATCCTCTCACAGTTCCCACTGCTGCTCCCCTAAGGCAGCCTCCCTTTAACATGACTGTCATAGTTTACCAGTTTCTACCCCTGAAACCAGATGATGTCTCTCCTGCCCCAAACCCACCAACAGATTCCTGTCTCCTTAGAATAAATGCCAAGACCTGACTGCACTCTACCGAGCCCTACGTGATCTGGCCCCTGCTTGTCTCCTCATCACATTTCCCACCACTCTTCCCACTGGAAACTGCAGTTTTCCTGAACATTATTCAGACAGCCTTCACATCTGCTTTTCCTCTGCCTGTAGCATCCTCCCCCATCGTCACAGCTCACTCCCTGACTTCAGAGGCCCTTCGTGAATATCTGCTCACTCCTCAGTCATCATCATCATTCTTACTCACCCTATTTTGTTTTGACCAAAACACCTATCACCTTTAAACATCAAATGAGGTGCATTCAGGCATTTGTCTCCTGTCTGTCAAGCCCCTCTAGACTATAAGCTCCAGGAAGGCCTGCGCACGACTGCATTACAAATGCCTGAAATGGTATGGAAGCCACTCACCAAATATTTGCAGGTGCGGGCATGAGTGAATGCACAAAGGGTGGACGGTGAGTATTCTTTGAAATATGTTCAGCTTGAGGTTTCTCCAAACTCATAGAGTGGGCAGGAAGAAATGCAAATGTAGAGTTTAGGAGAAAAGAAAACAAAAAGCAAGAACACCGGAAAGCAAGACTAAAAAAGCACAGACCCACCCACCAAAGCCCTCCAAATGCTACTGGAATGTTGGCCCCAAAATAAAGAAATTAGTTGGAGACAGAATAGAGCTCAGGGATGGATATGGATAGAAATTAAAAAGAACTCACTTCATTATACAAGAATTTGTAGTGCATAATTTAGTTTAAAAAGGAGGGGAGAGAGGCATATACGTAAATAAAGCAAATTTTTTATTTTAGCCTTTAATGAGAAGCTGCTCCCTCTCCAAACTTTGAAAACAAGTAACAAGGTAGAATTCAGATTTTTTTTTTCTACCCAGTCTATAGAAGTGTTAACAAACTGTAAAACTTCTGAAACAAAGACGGCTAAGATGGAGAAAGAGAGTGAAATGATACCTGGGAACCCGAGGCCCCAGTTCATGACCTCCCTATAGCTACATCCTTTGACCCATAGCTTTGTATTCATTCAGTGTGACCGTGAGGTTCCCCAATGACTTGCTTTGGCCAGTGGGATATTAGCAAATGTGATAGGAATCAAGCCTTGAAGAACACACGTGCCTTACCATCCACCCTCTTGCATGATGGGGCTTTCCCCTTTTGGACTGTGGCCTGGCCACCACCATAAGGACATGTCTGGAGCAGACTGCTAGAAAAATGAGAGCAGAGATAAGAAATACATGGGGAGTATTGAGCTTCCTCAATCAAGAGTATCACAGACCCCCAGCTAACCTCTAATGCATGAGAAAGGCCAGCTAAAATAATCAGAATCTGGCTTTGATAAACAGAACTCCCCCAGCTAACCAGTAGACTCATAGAAAATAATAAAAGGTTATCATTTCAAGATACTATGTTTTGGAGGAGTTTGTTAACCAGAACTAGCTAACTGATAAAACTTAGATAACTTTCCTCCAAATAACTGAGTTAAAAACAGAGGTAGAAGTCAAAAGAACTGAAATGACAAGTTACCTAAGCAATAGAGGGTGTAATTTTCTAATTAGATTTTTAAACTATTTGAAAACAATAGGAATATATCACACAATATATTGCACAATAGGAATATGTGCAACATAGTTGCAAGTCAAAGTTAAATTATTAGTGTCCCCTTAAATTATAAAAGTGGGATAATCTTTTATAAATATAAACATCAGACACCTAGTATACTGTGTAGATGCCAATAAAAACAAAATAGGACCACATACGTTCTCCTCACCCCTCAGTCATTCTAACCTAGTCATCACAGGGGACTTCTGTTTTCCACAGCACTAGAGTCTATTTTTATTAAAGTAAACTACTCTTTCTTTCATCTTAAAAAAATTAACAACCTTACCAGACTCACTCATGGAACTGTAGCTAAAATAAAACCAACCATAATTTGCTTCTGTTCAGACTTCTGTACTGACAAAAGCATTATCTTTTTCCCCTTCCAAGGTTACCCTTCTTCTTTGTTCCTTTAAACGTTTTCCAGGAGATCTGCACGAAAGCATAAACTTCCACATTAGACAAGTGAATAAGGTCACAAACATGGAACAATGCATACACTGTTTGAAGAGGTCTTCTCATCCAAGCCTCCTTCACGCTCACAGCCTCACACAGGCCACAATTTTAGTCTCACAGAATCCATTTTATATTCTACTCCATAAACATATACATCCTTCTATAAAAAGAAACCAGGCCAAATTGAAAATGTTATTAAAATTACAAGTAATAACACACTGGTAGAGCCCTCTACATGCTCAGCCCCATGCTCCCCCTCACATGGTGTCTTAGCTCATTCAGGCTGGCACATCAAAATACCACAGGCTGGGTGGCTCATAAACAGCAGATATTTACTTCTCACAGTTCTGGAGGCTGGAAGTCTGAAATCAGGAAGCCAGCATGGCTGGGTGAGGGCCCTCTTCCAAGTTGTAGACTTCTTGTTTCATCCTCAAATGGCAGAGAGGCTAGGGAGCTCTGTGGGGCTCTTTAGAAGGACACTAACCTCATTCATCAGGGCTCTGCCTTCATGACCCGATGACCTCCCAAATGGCTCGCTTCTTAATACCAGTATATTGGTTATTGGGATTTCAACACATGAATTTGGGGGTGGACACAAACATTCAGCCCACAGCACATGGTCATCAGAGCCTGGGTTCCTATCTCCCTTTTACAGGCATGGACACTAAAGCTGGGGGTAACAGTGTGACTTTCTTGACGTTTCTGTTCCATAAAGTGACTAAATCAAAATTCAAACCCAAGCTCAGAGTCCTTTTCTATACACTATACTGCAGAGTAATACATTATTAGAAGTCAAAAAAAAAAAAAGAAAAGGCTTTTCACAGAAAAGAAGAAGACCAGGAATATATGTAAGAAGATAAAGGACAGATAGACGTGTGAGAAAAGAGACAACAGAGGCATTTACTTTTACATTGGACGACTGTGTAAGAAAAGCAGCTAGTAACTGCTAACATTTCTAGAACATTCTAAGAACACAATGGAAAACCACGTAATTTTCTATCATGTTATGAGCCAGCAGTTGAACAAGTACCTAAGACAGGATTTCCACACAACTTTGCATGTATTTTCACCTCTTAATGTTCTAAATGTGTTATTGTGGGCTGTATATACTTTATTCAACATAGGCTACTGCAATAAATTCTTTTTTATCAAAAGTATATCTAGAAAAAATTTATATCTGGGACAGTCAGTGCTAGATAATTGAATCTGCAGACTGCGGGAGACTACTAAACAAAGTAACAGCTGGTTTATTTCAGACTCTGCACAACTTGAAAGCTCTAGATCAGGGTTTGGCAAACTTTTTCTGTAAATGGTCTGTAAAAGATAATAAATACTTTAGGCTTTGTGGGCCATGTGGTCTCTGTGGCAACTACTCAACTCTGCCCTGGTGCAAAAGCAGTAGTAGACAATGTACAGATGAATGAGTATTGAAATGTTTCAATAAAACTTTATTTATAAAAACAGATTTGGCTCAAAGACAGTAGTTTGCCAATTCCTGTAGTAAAGCATAGCAATCACCCAGAAGAATAAAACACATTTATGCTCTTATCTACTCTCAGTGTAGGACTGACTTCCTGAGCCAATGTCTGTTCTTCCATTTGATACACAATTTTTAAAAACTGGGCTATTTCCTTGCTTACAATCTATAACAAAATTCAAGCAGGTATTTCAAATCAAGGATTCTAACTTAGGCTAATACAGTGAAGGCCAAAGGACTGAAACAACAGAGCAGTCTGGACCCGCTAGTTTAGAGGCAAAACACTTTCTCCCTAAACACTTTAACATCTTAATCATTTCTATATTAAATGACTCAATACCACTGAGAATGTTGACTTTGAATCAACAAAGGAAAGACTCCATTCAATCCCTTTAACACAGAAAAAACACAAAGACACATAAGATCTATTTGGAGAGACCCGTGAACACTGGCTAGAAGAAGTTTTAGAACTAACTGAAGAAATTTTAGCTGTCTAGAATAAATACTTTATGAAATAACCAATTCCACAGATAAAAATAATAGACAAACATTTATAAAGCACTTACTATGCATTATTCATCATTCCAAGTGTTTTACCTATACTAATTTACCTAAGGTACACAGCAATCTAACCAGGTAGGTACTCTTATAATCCCATTTTTCAGACAATGAATTGAGGTACAGGAAGACTGAATAACTTTCTCAGAGTAACACAGCCACTCAGAATAGAACCTGGCCCCAGGCACCATTTCTTCAATTGCTAAAAAATGCCAAGCTATTACCTTTTGACTGTATGTAGGCTGCCTTATTTCAAAGACCATGAACGTGATATGACATATGTAAAATCTTTACTAAATAGAATATAATCTTTAGAATTTAACAATTGAGAAATGTCATTGTTTTGCAATGCCTGAGGGTAACAACTATAAGTGTTTTTGTTCAGATCCACCAAAATAAAAAGATTGCTTGTATGTTAGATTGAAGATATTTTATTCTTTTTCAGTGTTGCCTTTAAAATTGATTTTGGAATGTGCCAGGAAGATAAACAAGTAAATGGAGTTGTGGGAAAATTATTTTTAGGCACTTTTATTTCAATCAGATAAATATGAGGATATGAAATTAGTCTTTCTATTTCTTAGGTCAGGACATGAAAATTAGATGTTTATTTACTGTCTTTATTTCTTAAATAGCTTAATTGTAAATTTGGCTTATATTGGAAGAAAGTAATTTGGTTGTCAAAATAACTGAGGTTACTACTGACTTATCACCCAACAAAAATATTTGATCCTAATATATCCAGAGTAAAGGACTAAAATAGTTTATGATGTTTACTAAGAGAAAATTAAAAGTTTGTGGGGAGATTTCTTTTAAATAGAAATGATCTAAAAAATATTTTTGGTTACTGAGTAGGCATCTGTGTTCTTTTTATTTGTGATATAAATATTTGTGCTAATCTCCAAAAGTTCAGAGTAGAGAGAAATCTCTGCAGCCTCTAGAAAATAGAGAAGCTGCAAACCAAGTTTATATTAATTCCATCATTTGCACAACTCCAGGCAAGAAAAACAGTTGTCCAAAAGCTATACATTCTCTTCATAAGCAGTTTTTCTCAATAATAAGCTAGCATTCCCTGCAAAATTTATACAACACTCAAGGAACAGGAAAACAGTAGAGATGGCTTGAACAGTTTATATTTGCTGCCCATTTTTCATTTTCTTCCTACCCTTCTCTAAAAATACAAAGCAAGAGATTCAAACAATTGATACAGAAGAGGAAGAGATAGGTGGAAAGAGAAAAGCATCCCATGACCACTTTCTTCACTACTGGACATAAATATTAAATCAATGGTAACTCCTATAATCATAATTTACAGTTATATATTAATAGCCTTGGAAAACTGTTACCATATGGGACTAAGATTTGAAAAGTTCTTAATTTTTTCTAGGTGATAAAGATTATAATTTTTTAATTTAACTTGTACATAGTGGCTAAACTCAAAGCTTAGATCCTACATAGACATATTAGATGACAGAAGGAAGAGGACAGGCGGCAAGAGGAGAGGAAATGAGGAGAAAGGAGAGGGGACAGGAAGAGAGGGAAAGGCAAGGGAAGGGAGGGGAGGAGAAGAAGAGAAAAAACAGATGAGAAAAGAACAAAATGTATGACATAAATTGGGGAATTGATCACCAAACCAACTTTCTACTTTTCCCAGAGACAAGTAAGATTCATGCCCCAGCCTCCTTTCTATTAAGTGGGACCTTTACATAACCAAACTCGGGTGTAAAAAAGGTGAGCAATCCTCTGTGTATTTTTTCCTCTGCCAAAGCACAAGCGCTTGGAAACTGGAAATAATTAGGTGATAAGAGAACTGCCATAAGAAAACCACCTGAATGAGGGAAATTTGCCCATCAGGAAGATCCATTTTGGTAAATGGGTATAACCACTATGGAAAACAGAATGGAAGTACCTCAAGAAACTAAAAATAGAAGCACCATATGATCCATAAATCCCACTTCTGGATATACATCTGAAGGAAATGAAATCATTATCTCAAAGGGAGATCTGCACCATAGCAGCACTATTGACAACAGCCTAGAAACAACGTAAGTGTCCAACTGTGGATGGATGGATTTTAAACAGTGATACACACACACACACACACACACACACAGTAGAATATTCAGTTCAGTTCAGTCGCTCACTTGTGTCCGACTTTTTGCGACCCCATGAATCGCAGCATGCCAGGCCTCCCTGTCCATCACCAACTCCCGGAGTTCACTCAGACTCACGTCCATCGAGTCGGTGATGCCATCCAGCCATCTCATCCTCTGTTGGCCCCTTCTCCTCCTGCCCCCAATCCCTCCCAGCATCAGAGTCTTTTCCAATGAGTCAACTCTTTGCATGAGGTGGCCAAAGTACTGGAGTTTCAGCTTTAGCATCATTCCTTCCAAAGAACACCCAG
>NW_011494900.1:339962-381766 GCF_000754665.1 Bison bison bison | reverse complement strand
GAGGTGGCCAAAGTACTGGAGTTTCAGCTTTAGCATCATTCCTTCCAAAGAACACCCAGGACTGATCTCCTTTAGAATGGACTGGTTGGATCTCTTTGCAGTCCAAAGGACTCAAGAGTCTTCTCCAACACCACAGTTCAAAAGCATCAATTCTTCGGTGCTCAGCTTTCTTCACAGTCCAACTCTCACATCCATACATGACCACTGGAAAAACCATAGCCTTGACTAGAAGGACCTTTGTTGGCAAAGTAATGCTTTTCAATATGCTATCTCTGCTTTTCAATATGCTATCTAGGTTGGTCATAATTTCCTTCCAAGGAGTAAGCATCTTTTAATTTCATGGCTGCAATCACCATCTGCAGTGATTTTGGAGTAGAATATTACTCAGCCATAAAAAAGAAGGAAATCCTGCCATTTGCAATAATATGTCTATAACTTGAGGGCACTATGCTAAGCAAAATAAGTCAGGTACAGAAAGGCAAATATTGTGTGACTTCACTTATCTGTGGAATCCTAAAAAGCTGAGTTTATTGAAATAGAGAGTAGAATAGTGGTTGCCAGGGACTGGGGAATGGAAAAAAGAGGGAAATATTAGTCAGAGAATCCAAACTTCCAGTTATAACATGAAAAAGTTTAGGGATCTAACATACAGCACAGAAATGATAGTTAATAATACTGTATTATATACTTGAATGTTGCCAAGAAAGTATGTCTTAAATATTCTCACCAAAAACAGAAAAATGGCAACTAGGTGACGTGATGCAAATGTTAACTAACACTGGTGGCAATCCTTTTGTAATACAGCAGTCCCCCCTTATCCTTGAGAGATAAGTTCCAAGACTGGGGATGCTTGAAACCATGGATAGTAACAAACCCTCTACCTACTACATCTCTCATTACATACTTACCTATAATAAAGTTTATCTGAATTGCCAGCATCACTACATGACCTTTGAAGCCATTATTAAGTAAAATAAAGGTTACTTGAACACAAACACTATGACCAGTACAGCTGATTTGATAATCATCTACTAAGTGACTAACCAGTAGGATATGCTGGGAAAAGTGATAATTCACATCCAGGGTGTGACATGCAGCAGAATGGCATTTCATCACACTACTCAGAATGGCATGTAATTTAAAATTTATAAATAGTTTATTTCTGGAATTCTCCATTTAATATTTTGGGACCTCAATCGATCTCAGGTAACTGAAACTACAGAAAGTCAAACCTTGGACAAGACAGGACTACTATATGTAAATGTATCAAATCAACTCATTGTATGCCTTAAACATACACAATGTAATATGTCAATTGCATCTCAATAAACTTGGGGGCAGGAGTTAAAAACAGTCTTTCATTAAAATTTTAAATTACTGAAGAGAGTCTTATCCAATCATTAAAGGTAGAAGAAAGTTATGACAATGGTTCCAGATGGCAGTTTTCAACATGTACTACAATCACCTCAGTAGATGCAGAAAAGTTTTTTTTATAAAATTTAGCATCCATCAGTGATAAAATCTCTCCAGAAAGTGCTTATATAGGGGACATACTACACATAATAAATTGCCATCTATGACAAGCCCATAAATACCACCATCCTCAACAATGAAGAGCTGAAAGCATTCCCTCTAAGACAGGAACAAGACAAGGATGCCCACTCTCAGCACTTTAATTCAACATAGTATTGGAAGTCCTAGCCACAGAAACAAGTTAAGAAGGGAAAAAAGAAATCTAAATTGGAAATAAAGAAGTACCACATATCACTATGGCATAACATTATACATAGAAAATCCTAAAGATTCCATCAAAAAACTAGTAAAGTACTAAAGCTTATCAATGAATTTAATAAAATTATAGATTAAAAATTAATACACAAAAATATGTTACATTTCAATACACCAACAATGAACTATCAGAAAGAGAAATTAGGGAAGCAATCCCATTTACCATCACATCAAAAAGAATAAAATACCTATGAATAAACCTACCAAAGGTAGCAAAAGACTATACTTGGAAAACTATAAGACACTGATGAAATAAGTTGCAGGCAACACAAACAGATGGAAATATATACCATATCCATAGCTTGGAAGAATTAATATTATTAAAGTGACTATACTACCCAAGGCGAACTGCAGATTCAGTGCAAACCCTATCAAAATACTGAGGGCATTTCTCACAGAACTAGAACAATAACTTTAAAATTTGTATGTAAAAACAGAAGATCTCAAAGAGCCAAAACAACCTTGAGAAAGAACACAATTAGAAATATCATGCTCCTTGACTTCAGACTATACTATAAAGCTACAATATTAAAAAAAAATTTTTTTAAGTATGGTACTGGCACAAAAGGGCTTCCCAGATGGTTCAGTGGTAAATAATCTGCCTGCCAGTGCTAGAGTTGCAAGAGACACAGGTTTGATCCCTAGGTTGGGAAGATCCCCTGGAGAAGGAAATGGCAACCCACTCTAGTACTCTTGCTGGGATAATCTCATGACCAGAAGGGCCTGGCAGGCTACAGTCCGTGGGGTCACAAAGAGTCAGACGTGACTGAGCATGCAGACATGCACTGATATAAAAATAGACACACAGGTCAATGAAACAGGATAGAGAGCCCAGAGATAAATCCATGTACCCTTGGTTGATTAATACATGACAGAAGAGGCAAGAACATACGATGGAGAGAAGATAGTCTCTTCAACAATGTTGCTGGAAAAATTAACAGATACATGTAAAACAATGAGATTAGAACACTCTTTCGCACCATACACAAAGATAAACTCAAAATGGTTTAAAGAGCTAAATGCAAGACCTGAAACCATGAAACTCCTAGAAAGGAACATAGAACACTCTATGACATAAATCACAGCAACGGCTTTTTAAATCTGGCTCATAAAGCAAAAGAAATAAAAGCAAAATTAAACAAATGGGACCTAATTAAACTTAAAAGCTTTTACACTGCAAGGGAAACCATCTACAATATGAAAGACAACTAATGGGATGGGAGAAATATTTGCAAATAATGTGACCAACAGGCAGTTAATATACAAAATATATAAACAGTTCACACAACTCAGTATCAAGGAAACAAAGCATCCAATCAAAAATGGACAAAGGAGCTGAATAGACATTTTTCCAAAGAAGACATACAGATGGCTAACAGGCACATAAAAAGATGCCCAACATCATTAACTATTAGAGAAATGCAAATCAAAACTGCAATGAGATATCACCTCCCACCTGTCAATATGGCTATCACCAAAAAGACCAAAAATAAAAGTCATTAAGGATTTGGAGAAGAAGGAATCCTTGTACACTGTGGATGGGAATGTAAGTTGGTATAGCTGCTACAGAAAACAGTACTGAGGTTTCTCCAAAAAATAAAAACAGAACTGAGCTATTTCAAATCCTAAAATGTGATGCTGTTAAAGTGCTGCACTCAATATGCCAACAAATCTGGAAAACTCAACAGTGGCCACAGGACTGGAAAAGGTCGGTTTTCATTCCAATCCCAAAGAAAGGCAATGCCAAAGAATGTTTAAACTACTGCACAATTACACTCATCTCACACATTAGCAAAGTAATGCTCAAAATTCTCCAAGCTAGGCTTCAACAGTATGTGAACCGAGAACTTCCAGATGTTCAAGCTGGATTGAGAAAAGGTAGAGGAACCAGAGGTCAAATTGCCAACATCCATCAGATCATAGATAAAGCGAGAGAATTCCAAAAAACATCCACTTATGCTTTATTGACTATGCCAAAGCCTTTGACTGTGTGGATCACAACAAACTGTGGAAAATTCTTAAAGAGATAGGAATACCAGTCCACTTTACCTGCCTCCTGAGAAATCTATATGCAGGTCAGGAAGCAACAGTTAGAACTGGACATAGAACAACAGACTAGTTCCAAATTGGGAAAGGAGTAAATCAAGTCTGTATGTTGTCACCCTGCTTATTTAATTTGTATGCAGAGTACATCATGAGAAATGCTGGACTGGTACTCCTATCTCTTTGAAGCACAAGCTGGAATCAAGAATGCCAGGAAAAATACCAATAACCTCAGATATGCAGATGACACCACTCTTATGGCAGAAAGCGAAGAGGAACATCAAGAGCCTCTTGATGAAAGTGAAAGAGGAGAGTGAAGAGGCTGGTTTAAAACTCAACATTCAACAAACTAAGATCATGGCATGTGGTCCCATCACTTCATGGCAAATAGATGGGGAAACAATGGAAACAGTGACAGACTTTATTTGCTTGGGCTCCAAAATCACTGCAGATGGTGACTGCAGACATGAAATTAAAAGATGCTTGCTCCTTGGAAAAAAGCTATGACCAACCTAGACAGCATATTAAAAAGCAGAGACATTACTTTACCAACAAAGGTTCATCTAGTCAAAGCTATGGTTTTTCCAGTAGTCATCTATGGATGTGAGAGTTGGACCATAAAGAAGGCTGAGCACCAAAGAATTGAATGCTTTTGAACTGTGGTGTTGGGGGATACTCTTGAGTGTCCCTTGGACTGCAAGGAGAACAAACCAGCCAATCCTAAAGGAAATCAATACTCATTGAAAGGACTGATGCTGAAGCTCTAACACTTTGGCCACCTCATGCGAAGAACTGACTCATTAAGAAAAGACCCTGATGCCGGAAAGATTGAAGGCAGGAGGAAAAGGGGAGGATGGAGGATGAGATGGTTGGATACATCACCAACTCAATGGACGTGAATTTGAGCAAGCTCCAGGAGTTGGTGATGGACAGGGAAGCCTGGTGTGCTGCAGTCCGTGGGGTCACAAAGAGTCGGACATGATTGAGCGACTGAACTGAACTGAAAAACCAAACCACCATATGATCCAGCAATTTCACTCCTGGGTATATGTATCCAAAATTAACCAAAAACATTAATTCAAAAAGATACACAGCACCACAATGTTCAGAGTAGCACTATCTACAATAGCTAAGATACAGAAGCAACCTAAGTGTCCATCAACAGATGAATAAAGATGTGGTGTGTGTACACACACACACAGAGGAATACTACCTAGCCATAAGTGAAATTTTGCCATTTGCAACAACTTGGACAGACCTGGAGAGTATTATGCTGTGAGATGTCAGACATAATGTGGTTATTACATATATGTGAAATCTAAAAGATAAAATTAACTAGTGAGTATTAACAAAACAGAAATAGACTCACAGGTATACGGAAGAAACTAGTGGTTAGCAGCAGGAGAGGGAAGGAGGGAACAGCAAGATAGGGATAAGGGATTAAGAGGTATAAACTACTATGCATAAAATAAATAAGCTACACAGATATATTACGTAGCACAGGAACTATAGTCAAATTTTATAAAAACTATAAATGGTGTATAATCTTTAAAAATTGTGAATCCCTAAATTGTACACCTGAGACATATAATACTGCACATCAACTATACCTCAATAAAAAATAAATTAAAAAATTTTTTTTAATTTTAAAAACTATACTACAAATTAAATTCTTTCATTTCCAGAAGGTTCTCTCATAATTGCTGGGTGAAGTATGTAGGATAAAGACAGGAGAAAATTCATTTCATTTTTTATTTGTTTTACTTATTGTGCATCCTGTATAGTTTCCTATAAAAAAAAAGATTCTACACGTGGTAGAACTGTTTCAGACTCACCAATAGTATTATTAGGAAATAATTAAATTCTTTAACAACAGTGCACTCAAGCAGCTGAAATGTAGGACACACCCGTGGCCAATAATCCAAAAAGTTGTGATGACCTTTCAAAATAGAACCAGTTAAAAATCTGAGATTCAAAACTGTTGACTGAACTTTCTAAATTGTTCAGAAAGTCATCTTGACCATTCACTTTATTCCTGGTATGAAAAGCCCACAGAATAAGCATCATCTTAACGTATATGATTATTTTGTTAGTTAAATTTAATAAAGAGAGAAAACACAACAATAAAAAGTTCAAGAACATCTGTCAATCTAAATTTTCTAAGTCACTCTTTCTTCTGAGGAAACTATGCCCTCTAAAAACAGTTCTAAATGCAGACTGTGAGGGAATGCTTATCTGAATACTAGCTTTGCACTATATCTAAGTGGAGGGAAAGTCACAGTACCAGCTTAATCCACCCTGTTGGAGGGAAGTAGACGTTGCTGAGAAAGCTAATCAAACTTCAGGTGAACAGTGAAGGGAGACAGCCACACACGCCACAACACTGTTCATCGGCTGTACCCCAGTACAAAGTACAAAGTTTAAAGTCACAAACAAAAAAATAAAGAATTACCTTTATTTTTTTTTAAAAGAAAGCTAATCAATAAGAAATGTGTAGGTCCCATTAGCAGTCATGCCTCATACATTCTTCCCCCAATGCCTCATAACCATTCATCTATTTTCTGTCTCTATGAATTTGCCTATTCTGTACATTTTATACAAATGGAATTATACAATTTAAAGGAAATGTATGTGATATTTTCCATTTTTAAAATTGACTATTTATACCTTTTATTAATATCCTGATAATACATAAGTAACATGTATAGGGCACTTAGAAGTTTACTAAATATATTTTCACATACAATATCACTTTCTTATTGTTATAGTAACCCTACTGTTATTTTTATACTCAAGTAACAGACAGATAAGGACTGAGGCTCTGAAAACCTTTGTAATTTTTCAAGATCAAACACTGAAGACTGCTTTTGCTCTAAAAAGTATTTATTCAATTCTGGGGATACACTTTTAGAAGTAAAGGAAACTAACCAGTGCTATGAAGTTTTGTAATGATAATAACGTCATTATCTTAGCCCAAATAACTAAAATATTCTTTAATCAGCACTTTCTCATCATGCTGCTGCTATTTACCAATACAGTAAAACACCAGGATATATATACCATTATTTCCATTTTACAGACATAGAGACTGAGGCTTAAAAAAATTTAAAAGACTTGAGCATGATCTCACTAACTCCAAGATCAATTTACTAAGTCAATTTGCTTCCTGAAATTGGAGGGATACAATTTTGGTTTGTGATTAGTATAACAGAAAATTATATCACCTGCATATATTTTATAATTAAAGTGGAAAAATTGATTTTTTAATTAAATGAAAGTTCCTCCTCTTCCAAGGGGTAGTGTCAAGCTCCACAAACAGAGAGAATCATACAAATCTAAAGCTTTTAACTCTGGGTTGGGGGAAGGAGGGGAAGTTTTTTGTTTTGCTCTACTCTAAAACAAGCTCCAGGTGGGACAGCAAGTCTTTTGAAAACGCCAACTAAGGATAATTAAATTCTTCAGCAAGAGTAAGCAAAAAGAGTAGTTCTATATATAACACTGGAAAAAAAATATCTTAGAGAAGAGCAAATCTTTCCAAAAGTGAAATTCACCAAATGAAACCCTGGAAAATGTAATTCAATCAAGAAATATTACTTAAGCCAATTTGCATTCATGAGTGCTTTGCAAGTTTATGATGTAATACATTCCTTGTTGGATATATCTTTGTCAAATCCATCTGTCTATGGGAGATATACATAGTTTTACAGAACCTTATCTGCCAAAGAACTTCCACAGTCAGACAAAAATGGCAATTGGAAATAAAGTACAGAGGGAAAAGAGATCAGCTCCTGCTATTCGGAAAATGTTTCCTTTCTGCACAACATCTTGCTCACAGATACCTATCCCTGGACACCTGGTACTCCTCTACTCTTTCCTTAAAGTCCTGCCCTTTCATGTAAAACAGATGTGAATCCAGAGAACTGAAGAGGTGAAAGTCCTACAGGAAGCTCCAATGCAAGATGTCAATACTCCCAACAGAATTTCCCTGAGCCGTGTTCTAAACACCTTCTGAACTGCATGAGCAGCTGATTAATATCCGATAGCTGAGCATAGGTCATCTGCATTTGATTCATCTCAATCAGAGCTCAAGTTAATACTATACAGAAGGAAGGCATGATGAGGTGGGAGGGAATGTGATAGCTAGAGCAAGAAAGCCATACTGACACTACGCTGAGAGAAGGAGCCAGCTTAAAGGTCAGAAACCAGTTCAGAGAAAGCTGCTTCCACTCTCCCCACTTCTTACCCTACATGGGCCCCGAACCACCGGGAGGGGTGAGATTACTGTCCTTCAGTAGATGCAATCCTTTCTTCACTGATACAGTCGGTTAAGACATAAAATAATGACTGTCAACTCTTAGTATTAGTGTCTACAGCCATGGAAACTAAATAAAGGAACTTATCACACTATCATAATTAGAAGCTCATACTCTTTCTTCACAGAGAGCATGTTTCTAAAAGAATGTATTAGAATTATATGTTTTAAAACTATTTTACATATACTTGGCTAATACAGAAAAGGATTCTGTTATTTTTCTCTCCTTTTATAAACTTCATTTGTTGCTGTGACCTAAAAGGGGTCATATTTTAGAAGGCAAAAATATTTTAACAACAAAATTTTGCATTTCCAAAGTGAATGAAACATAAAATTTTGCAAACACATAACTATTATTTCTTTCCTACTGACCAAATCATGTCAGTCATTTAAATAGGTGTGACCAAAAATAAACTGCTCTTAGGTATAAAAATAATATTTTTATAGGAATTGGCAAGTAACTATTCTAGCTATTAGAAATTTACACTGGCCACAGAAACCCGTGATTTAAAAAACTATTCAGATGATTTATGCTTGAGGCTTATGTACAGCACAAAAATATAGATTTGTATCTCTAAGTCTGAAGATGAAAATTTAGACAAAAAGCAAACTGGAAACAACCCAAAATTGTAAGAAATTACCTAATTTTGTGCCATATTGAGAAAGATATAAAAATTATGTGGAAGAAAATATTTATTTCTAATGATTAACTTCATAGAAAAAAGTCTGATTTTTTTTTTTTTAATGACAGGAGAAATCAATAATGTTTTAAAAGCAAAACATGAACTGCTTACCCTCACCAGTCTATACTCAGTATTAACTCTATCGTGCAGTATGTGCTATAGAAGGTAATAAAATGCTGATGTTTTCTAGGTTCTCCTCTCAATCTGCTCTGGCTTTATCTTCAACCTGGTTACCAGTAGAAGTCACCCCCAGCAATTATACAAACCTAACAACGGCTTCCCTGGGATAATTTGATCTGCTCTGACCATACATTCCAATCCACATACTTTCTTCTGTTTATGTTGTTTCCGTGTGTTTAATATGCTTCTTAAAGGCTTTAAACACACACACACACACACACACACACAAGCTAGGGAGTTCTCATTCAGCTCCCCACCATATAAACAGAACCACTGAGGAGCATTTTTATACATGTAAAAATATTCTAGTTATCCATAGAATATGCCTTGGTACAGCTTCAGATGACAGTAAAGCAAAGCTTTGCTGTCATTTCACATTTCTCCTCTTTCTGTGCTCTGAGTGTTGTGTACCTGTGTCCCAAAAGGACTGCCTGTCCTGACTACTCCCTCCCAGCTGTGGACCATGTGGGTAGGAAGTCTTGAAACTTGCTGGACTCAAGGGCTCTCAGCCATGGCTTTGACACCAACAATCTGTTTTAACCTGCTCGTATTGGACCTTTCTCACTTTCCAGACCCTTTAACACAAACCCTGCTAGCAAATGCATTGAAGAGCCTCCCTCAAAATACAGCTTGACTCTGATTCATGGCAAAAAATAAAAGCTGGAATAATCCTGCCAGGTCTTAGAAGCTTTACGATTAATTGCATTGAACTTGATACACAGAAAACAGCACCTTGAAAATGAATCATTTGCTACTTCAGTATTTTCTAATTACCATCACTCCCTCTTGGGGCATGTAATTAATTTACAGAGTTTAAAAAAAAAAAAAAAAGTCAGGATTACTCACACGGTCTTGAAGATGCAATGTCAGCTATTTAGGACAGAAACATCCAAGGCCGTGTTAGAACTCAATTACGACTACATATGCGTTAAAGCAGGAACTGGCAGGCCTCTGGACTACAGCAACTATAGGACTTGTGCTTCTCGTACGCTGGGCTATAATTTATGAAACTGAGCCCCAGATCCAGCCAATCATTTAGCTCCTCATAACAAGTCTGACTGGCTCTGGAAAGCTGAAAGGGCTGCACTAGAACAACAGAGATGAGATATTCCACATAACACTCAGCTTATCTGGAATCACTTTCCCTTGCAAGGCCAGAAAAAAATCATAGCTTTACTGCCCAAGGGAAGCACGACAAAGGACTGGGAAATGCGACTTCACCTGGAGCAAGATCTGTTATGCTTTGGCAAGATCAACCTCGCCGACCTTAAAGGACCCAGGTACCCCTGGGACACAGAGGGCAACCACAGCAGCAAAAACCCAAAGGTAATTTTCATCTTTCTTTTTATTTTTAGTGGGAATAATGCTGAGTTGAAATAATATGCATTAAGTCACTCCGGCGACTAGGTCCACTTTGATCTCATTTTACCTTTTTCTAATCTCATCTATTGTAGGATCATTTGTTATTGAGTATGAGTCCAGGGAGGCTTAATGTACCTGAAATAAATTTAAAACCAAAATGATCATTTGTGGAGGAAGAGAGATCATTTTCCAGAAAGGTTTGAGAGCTATCTTTTCAGATGGACAGCCTTTTCACCCACCCACAGAAACAAGAATAAAGGCAGCTCAGGCAGGGAAGAGGGAAAAGGGGTTTCATGAGTACAATTAGATGCTTTTAGTGTCTTAAAAGGAATAACTGTGCTCAGATAGTGAATTAGGAAAATGGGTTATTATACTGGCCCACAATATAGCTATATAGCTATACATGGCTATATAGCATGTACCAGAATGTACTTTGGTGGGATTGTTGGGGCAGAAAATAATGTTAGAGCCAGTTGGCATAGCCCCCCATGGCCTAGGTTTCTGTTTTCCTTGCAATATTTTCCTTATTTCCTATCACATTTTGAAGTATTAGTAATACCAACTACTTGTTATACCAAACTTTCAAACTGTAGTTATTAATGCATCTGTGGCAAACATTTTTAAAGTCATAAGAGATGACTAAAGAAAAAAAAATTTTTAATGGAATTAACATACATGATATACTTTACCTAATGACAAATCCTTCCAAATCCTCAACAAATGATGTGTCTCTTCAGCAAATTTTGTAGCAAGTGTAACATTAGCAACCAAAAAATCATTGTAAAAACTTTTAAATAACAAAATCAATCATTATGCTTTCAAAGTGACAGCAGAACCTCCACAATATAAACTCACGTCAGTTTTATATGCTCCCAAAGGAAGAAGCCAGGAAAGGAAACTTGCTTTGTTTAGTGATGAAATATAAGGAACAGGAACAGAAAAGACATTTATGCTCTTTTTGTTTGCTCTAGATGGCTGACTGAATTTAACTTGAGATTCGACACCAAGAAGAAAAACAGAAACACAGGGAATAGAAAAAGTAATCCATTCATAATCCCCCCAAGATCTGTTCTTTGAATTGTCCAACTTGTGACTAACCAGGGAGGACTATTTCACTATGTTTAAATATTTTTTACTTAATTAAACCTTTGTTTACTTGACAGTGCTGCTGCTCATGGTGACTGTGTGAGAACTGAAACTTCTGAGGGAAGCCAGGTTGTTAAAATTGTGATTCCATTTACTCAACAATAACAAGGATGACCTAGTCTGAAAGGGAAAGCATGCTCTTAAGGTAACGTTGGCATTGAATCTTCACATCCAGAATTTTGTCATTGAATCCTCAACACCCAGAACTCCCTGTTTCTCATACCCCAAATAAAATTATGTTAAGATCTCTTCAAATTCCAATGTTCAAATCATTTTTCAATAGACAAGACCAAGAATACTCTAAACTAAGGCATTTAAATTATTTCACATGATAGTTGCCCAGAAATTTCCTACAGGAAAATTTTACCTTTGACAACTTTGAAGATAACCATCTCCCCACTCAAAACAATGGCAAGCAACCAACTAGCAAGTCTTTGAGTCAGAAGCTTTCATGGCTTCTGGACATTCTCTGTGTCAACATAAAGCTCAGTTGCAGACAGACCCCTGGCACCCTGACCCTTACAAACACTAAAGGTTTTGTTTGATTCAGCTGCAAGCTGTTCATCTATTAGCAAGCAATGTTCAACCAAAAACACATTCATGACGAGAGCTTTCTAAAAGACCAGAATGGCCTTCCCTCCAATCATCGTAATAATCACGATAGCCTGAGACATGTTACTGCTACTTGGCAACTGGGGGTGAGGGTAGATATTTAGAACCTGGAGTGGTCACATAGCAGGGAAAACCTCACACTGGAAGAAAGGAAGTGATGTGTCAGTACAATCCGACTTAAGCCAATTATATCATTCACATTTGATTTCAATGCCCTATTTAAAACAATGCAGTGAAGAAGGAAACTTAAAAATACATGCCAATACACTGATCTTTTCCGAAAGTTGTTAGTGCAGTGTGCTAAAGTCTCCTTATAGCAGGCATCATTTCCAATCCAACAGGGCTTGTGCTAGCAGGCTCTAGCTGGAGAGACTACATCCATTACCACCATCAATTAATAGCTGTTGGCTCTCGCACCTGGCACTAAGAGGGTTCATGGTACACAAAGGTCATTCAGACAGCTAAATTCTGTTCTCAATTCATTTCCTGGGTCTCCATCTCACAGACAAGAATTTAGATGATCCCAATTAAAGCAAAGTACTCAGCAATGCAAACCTTTAATCTGAACCAAGAGCCTTCAGCCCATCTTAACTATCAGAGCAGCTCTGGTTGACTGAAAGGTGTCCCTAGATCTGGGCCAAGAACAGTTTTTAGGCCCACAAGCTAATCTGCCTTGCCCTGCAGTTCACGTGGCCAAAGGAGTCGCTCATGAGAAAACTCTTAAGAAACATTCGGATCCACCAAGTTAGTGTGTCAGACCTGCGGAGGTTGGCAAGAGGTTAACTGTGCTCCAGGTGAAATGGATAAGTAGACTCATTGTTTTCACCAGGTTGGACCCCACCTAAAGAAACCCTAGATCTTGGAACAGGTTGCTGGTGGGGGGCAACTGCTGACAGTTCAAACGTCAACTCTTGGAGCCAGTGTCTGTGGTGTTAACATAAATACAAGCAGTTACTCAGAAATACATCAGCTAGAAGTCCTGCTCACCTTGACAAAGCAAAAAAAAAAAAAAAAATTTTTTTTCATTTACATAAAAAGTCATGGTTACAAGAGCTATGAATCTGTGGTCACTGCAGGGATTAAGCTTATATTCTTGGTTTAGATAACAGAACACATCATCTGGGTACATAGACCTCATAATCAAACTTGTTCTCGGCACATGGGGGGAAATTTTTGGGGCTGCTTTTTAATTATCTGAGAACACGCATGTTTGGAAATGTACTAACAATGCATGTGACAATATTCTAAACCATTATTACACATAAAATTAACCCAAATCAACAATCTTTTGTGCTCGTACATAGTCAAAACCCTTCTTCTTGGTAATGATATATCAACAGTCATACAAGAGTACATACACAAAACAGACAATTACTTACATTTTGCAAGAGAAAAGTTTGAAGGGTTGCATTCTTCATATCTGATGCCAAAACCACCTCTTCAAGCAATGCGTAAGCATTATATTAATAGCATGGAGGCTGACAGCATACACTCTGAGTTAGACTGCCTGGGTTCAAATCCCAGTTCTGATTCTTATCTGTGGACTTTGGGCAGGCTACTTAAGAGATCTGTGCCTCAATTTCCCCATATGTAAAATGGGGCACTCACAGTAACTACCTCCCGAGGCTGGTGTGAAGATTAAACGGGCAAAGAACTGAACTTAGAACTGAGCCTATTACGTAATAAATATTCATCAAGAGAAAACTGTCATTTGTATCATAATTATTATAAGTTCATTGCAATAAATGTACACATCAAAAATGGAGTTGAATTGCTGAACAGTCAAATATGGTAAAATATATCTATTAACATCATATATCTCATTTGGGGAAATATTCATGTAAGGTTTTGTCTTAAGGCCTCCAAGATAAGAGCTCAAGGAGGTGGGTCTGTTCCCTGTCAGTCTTCTGTCCGGTTATCACTTGACATTTTCAACCCTGCTCTACATTTATTGTGTCACACAATGGCACTAACCTAGGACATTACACAGAAAGGGTAATTGTAGTAGACATGATTCATATGATAGTTGGTCCAAAGTTCGGCCTAGTTTAAAGATTCCTGCATGAAGGCAAAAAAATAATGGAAGCCATTCATTTCAGTCATAGTACCCTAATCAAAAAAGAGTTGAAGGGAGGGGGAAAAAAGAGAGACCTGTCACAAACAGCTCTGATGATTATCCAAGGACAGGAATCATGTCTAGAATTCACGCTGACTTCTCAGCATAGATATGAGAGAACACTGAAGCTAATTATCTCCTCTCCTCCCAGGAGAGGGGATTTCTCAGTTTAGGAGATTATTAACTGGAACTTCAGCTTACTTACTGAGGAGGTACAGAGAAAAAGAGTCTGCTTGGTAAGGGAACAGCTGCCCTAGGGACAGACAATGGCCTGCTGCGCTCTTTCATTCCCACATTCCTCATTCGTCAGTGGTCTCACCCTTAATCTCCTTCCCCGCCCACACAAACCCCCACCAGACACATCTCACCGCTCACAGGGCCTCAGGGACCCCATACTCTCTCACTGCTGTGCTTCCCAGGAGGCATCTCTCCATCTGTGTGCCCTTCCCAGCACGGACCACCAAGACCAAGGACAGGCCCCTCCTTGAGAGCAAACCCCTTCCTCCCACCTCCTCTCCATGCAGGGTGCTTATTCCCTGATGGTCAATTCATGAATCAGCACCACTTACCATATGAATTAGCAGGACAAATAACCAGGGAGAAAACTGGGGAACATTTTCAGTTTAGGGGAAAAAAAATTTTTTTTCAAAATGAAATCCGAGGTACTTTCTTCAAGATCCCAAAAAATCAAATGTTAAGACTTAACAGTCCCATGACCAGCCTCATCTCTGCTCTTTCTCAACAAGTTGATAAAGAAACACAGGGAAGCCTACCTGGGATGCTAGAAATGACTGCATATGTGAAAGCTGTGTATGGGGCCTGGCAGGGAGTTGAATGAGCTAAACTAAGTCTCCTTATTCTAATTATCCTGCTCCTGGGAGAGGAATACAAAAGGAAGGGGGTCTCAATTCCAAAAGTGAGTGATTAGCTCCCCTACCCCACTACACTGCCTCAGATCCAGAGGTGGACACTTCATGTGTCCATTCGCTCCACGGCCCACTCATGCCGCTGAGGCCTCCCTACCCACAATATTGCTGCAGTCCAGGCCTGTGATTGAGGGGACAGGCACTGGGCATTGGACATACACCAAGACAAGGAGGATGGGAGGGGCTGAAGAATTCAGAAAACAGTGTGTTGGAGGATAAGCTTCAGAACTGGGACATCGGTCCAGTGTATCTCTAGTGCCTCTCCCACTCCACCTGTGCCTCGCCCCTCAAAAGGAAAAAAAAAAAAAATAGTTTTGCTAAATCTCTCAGCTTCCTCCACTAAAGTGGCTTGCAAAGGAGCCTGTCCTCCCCTCTCACCAAATGAATGCCCAGAGAAACCACATTAAACCAGTCTGTGCCACTATGATTAAATGTCCCTGGGCAATGGCAACCCACTCCAGTACTCTTGCCTGGAAAATCCCATGGACGGAGGAGCCTGGTGAGCTGCAATTCATGGGGTTGCGAAGAGTCGGAAATGACTGAGCGACTTCACTTTCACTTTTCACTTTCATTCATTGGAGAAGGAAATGGCAACCCACTCCAGTGTTCTTGCCTGGAGAATCCCAGGGACTGGGGAGCCTGGTGGCTGCTGTCTCTGGGGTTGCACAGAGTCGGACACGACTGAAGCAACTTAGCAGCAGCAGCAGCAGCAGAAATAAACCCAAGAACCAAGGAATTTACAACCCTGAAGATTTCAGGCCCCTTGGGGTGTGATAACCAAAGGCAGGCGGAGATTCCTGGTCCCTGAGACCCACGCCAGCACATCAGTTACCTTCTCCTCTAAGGAGTGGGCTACCCCTGGGCCAAGAAGAATGCCAGGTTTTCACTCCTGGGACAAGGCCATCACATCCGGTTGGGCAGTTTTGACCCATGCAACCATTCACACAGTCCTGCCTCTGTAGTCCCTGAGGCATCCCTCTCTATATTCAGAGCACAGGCTACCATCCATCAAGAGAAGACTTCTCAATTTTTAATCCTCCCACAACAGAGACAAATACTTGGTATCTCAAAAGCACGTTGGCTATAGGGACACAGTCATAATCACCAGCTACTAAGAGGCATCAGTCGCCCACCTCTCCCAGTCCACAGGATTTTTTTTTTTTACTTTTTTTGCCCTAAAAATGTAAGCACAGAAATCAGAGCAGTGGAAGGAAAGCAGATTGCACTTGAGCCCCATTTGCTTTGAAAAATAACACACAAGTTCTTGAACTTCTTGTGCATCAGGATTGCTGAAGGTGCTGGTTAAAGTAATAGATGACCTGACCTCGCCACAGGATGCTCAACTCACAAGTGTAGAATGGAACCTATGAATCCGCATTTTTACTGGCATACATGCCACCAACCAAGCCCAGGCTTGTAAAGTCAGTCATCATGGATCACTCCTTGAGAAGCACCAAGATAATGCATGCAAACCACGTAACACAAAACCTGGCATGTTCCAAAGTGCTCCATACTTAATAGCTGTAATTATTAACATTTGGAATTGATCCCAACTTCGTATATTCTACTCAGACCTGGCCTTTGTTAAGTGAAAATGGCACATGGGTGTGGCAGTGTGGCAGCGAGCCAGGAGCTGGTATGGTGCAAGGAAAGAGAACTGAGAAGAGGGATACAGGACAGGCAGAACCTAATTTGTGTCCTTCTAGTGATCTATTAGCCTTTGATGAGAACTCTTGAGCCTTATTTACAACCCTCATTCCATAGTATCAACAGCTCTGAAAAGATAACACAGCAGTCTGGAACAATTGTCTACGAACCAGAAGTTCCCAAAAGTAAAAAACACTCAAAATATTGGCATTTTCATTTTTCTGCCTCAAAGAAAGCAATACAAGATTATTTGTTTTGTAGGACAAAGCAAGGCCCAAGTAAGCAGGGCATTTTTAAATGGCTGAGTCCACCAATGTTAGCACAGTATAGAAGAAGTAAATCCCCAATCTGATTGGCTGCCGTGCTCCCCTGGGTTTCGGCTAAGTTCCTCTGTGATGATGTGGGCCCTCCACAGATGGCTGGAGCTAACCACGTCTACTTTCCACTGGGAATCACTCCTCACAGCAAATAGGATGGCCCGTAAGGAAATCTTCTGTTTAGTTTATATGCTCCTGAGTATAGAACAAAGCTCTGTTGTTTAAGAGCATAAGTAACAAAAGCTCTGTTCTTCCAAACCAAGAGGGAAACAGGAGAACCATCCAAAATCATTTGATCTTAAACTGTGTCAGGATGACAAGAATGAAATATTATTTTAGGCTGCCCAACAGCCATCAGTCACCCACTCTCCTCTCCTGCCTTCAGAAAACAATTACTCAATATGGTCTTTCTCAGACACACGGCAGCCTTAGGAAAAACTGTTCCACATATTTGGAAGTAGGGTACTTCCTGCATTTAAGTCAATGGAAGCTATTCAAAGCCCTCTTAGCTTTCTCTTTGAATCATGGGCATAGGAAGACAGCTGCCTGTACTCATACAATTAAAGTAAAACAGAAACTGTGTGGGGAAAAAAAAAAGTATTTTTATACTATCCCAGGTGCTTAATGTGTGTTTTATTGCCTAATTCCCTTAGTAACCTCTAAGAGGTTTGATATGTATTATTATTCCCATTTTTACCAAGAGTTAGAGAGGTTAAATAAGCTTCCCTAAAGGACACAGAGGTGGGGGCTTCTACCAGTGGCTCAATGGTAAAGAATCCACCTGCCAAGCAGGAAACAAAGGTTTTATCTCTGGGTCAGGAAGATCCCCTGGAGAAGGAAATGGCAATCCACTTCAATATTCTTGACAGGGAAATTCCATCGACAGAAGAGCCTGGTGGGCTACAGTCCATGGGGTTGCAAAGAGTTGGATGTGATTGAGCACGCAAGCATGCATATTACCTAGTTCAGTTCAGTCGCTCAGTCGTGTCCTACTCTTTACGACCCCATAAATTGCAGCACACCAGGCCTCCGTGTCCATCACCAACTCCTGGAGTTCACTCAGACTCACGTCCATCAAGTCGGTGATGGCATCCAGCCATCTCATCCTCTGTCGTCCCCTTCTCCTCCTGTCCCCAATCCCTCCCAGCATCAGGGTCTTTTCCAATGAGTCAATTCTTCACATGAGGTGGCCAAAGTATTGGAGTTTCAGCTTCAGCATCAGTCCTTCCAAAGAACACCCAGGGCTGCTCTCCTTCAGAATGGACTGGTTGGATGTCCTTGCAGTCCAAGGGACTCTCAAGAGTCTTCTCCAACACCACAGTTCAAAACCGTCAATTCTTCGGCGCTCAGCTTTCTTCACAGTTCAACTCTACATCCATACATGACTACTAGAAAAACCATCGCCTTGACTAGACGGACCTTTGTTGGCAAAGTAATGTCTCTGCTTTTCAATATGCTATCTAGGTTGGTCATAACTTTCCTTCCAAGGAGTAAGCGTCTTTTAATTTCATGGCTGCAATCACCATCTGCAGTGATTTTGGAGCCCAAAAAAATAAACTCTGACACTGTTTCCACTGTTTCCCCATCTATTTCACATGAAGTGATGGGACCAGATGCCATGATCTTCGTTTTCTGAATGTTGAGCTTTAAGCCAACTTTTTCACTCTCCTCTTTCACCTTTATCAAGAGGCTTTTTAGTTCCTCTTCACTTTCTGCCATAAGGGTGGTGTCATCTGCATATCTGAGATTATTGATATTTCTCCCAGCAATCTTGATTCCAGCTTGTGTTTCTTCCAGCCCAGTGTTTCTCATGATGTACTCTGCATATAAGTTAAATAAGCAGGGTGACAATATTACTCTTTTTCCTATTTGGAACCAGTCTGTTGTTCCATGTCCAGTTCTAACTGTTGCTTCCTGAACTAACTACCCACCAAAAGGTTGCATCAGGCAGCTGCATCACAGGCACACCAGGTTTAACCAACCATATACATTTCTGCCAAAATGATAGAGGGAAATGATAGACTGTTTTTATTTGCATGTCTTTCATTGGTAGAGAAAGTTAGACACTTTTCCTATATATCGGTCATTTGCAATTTTTCTAGGGATTAATTATCCCTTTCATTTTTCTGTTTTACTAGAGCCTGACTCCAAAAATTCATTCTATTAGACTCTGATGCCAAAATTCATTGTAAAGTCTTTATCCTCCATTGTGCTGTTTTCTTACTATCTGTGCTGGTATATCGGAGACTTTGATCTACAGCCAAGAGAACTTCAGCCACATATCACCAGGGTGATTAGTCTAGTCCCATAAAACATGTTTCAAGAAAAGAAACTGGTTAATTCTGAAGAAGAGAAAGCCATAAATTTCCCCTCAGTTGTCTGCTTCAGAAATAGGTCAACTCATGACTTTATCAGCAGTTGTTTATAAGAAACAATGATCCATTCAAACTTAATCTTGTTCTTTTGCACAAAGAAATTTAGATAATATAAGAGGGGTGGGCCAAGAACAGTTTAGAGGATCATCCGCTGAATCAGGGACTGGAAGGGAGGAAAGAAAAATACATACATTTCCATGCCCCAGGCAGAAGCAGACCCCAGGCAGATTCAGAGATGGCTTGTGATGAGATCAAAGTTAGAGATAACCTCACTCCATGGACCCTGAGGCCCCCAGACGTAAAATGACTTGCTGGCATCAACTGGCAAATAGTAGTCCCTTGTCTCCCTGAGCAGAGCTCATCCTACCAGGGGCCACTGGCCACAAGAAAAGCACAGCTAAGTTGAGTCCCCAGAGCTGAAAACACTGCCTCTGCTTCCCACAGTGCCAGGATGATGTTGAAAGGCATTGTGACCAAAGTAACCTCACCCCCAGGCTCAGGAACTTGTGCCCAGGGGGTCTGGACCAGATGCCTGGCTGGCCACTAGCTGCTAGGGACTGGGCAGCGTTCTGACTGGCTGCAGCTAGAGGATGACATGGACGATATTAGGCTGCCCTCTTATTCCTCTACTCACAAAAAAAAAAAAAATAGGACCAAATCCAAACAGCAAAATGAGGCTGATGACAGTTCTTGTAGTATCCAGCATTTTAACAAATATCCCTTAGATGATTACCTTGGTTTGGTTGATTTTATCTATTTGGGTTCAGCGAAATCCAGACTGTGCTGAACAAAACCAAGCCTGGCCACCTAGTGGTCTTATCCTCCCCAGTGGTCTTCTGCCTTAACCCAGCAGAGAGTCAAATGTGACCAAATGTCTGACAGGAGAACTGGACAAGGGCTCTCCTCTCCCATCACCCATGCAGAAAAATGCAGGGGTCAGTCAGTGGCCCCACATTCATTTGGCCAAGGCAATCAAAGGCAAGCAGTCAGCCAGCTGTCCGGTGGCATAGCTCCTTCTCTACATGGATCCATCATGAAGCTCTTACCAAACCCAAACGATGGCTATATTCCACCAACACAGATCCTTGATGAGGTCTAGAAAGACAGCCTCCACCATCTTTCCTCAATTTGAAAGCATTTTTCTTAACTCTTGAGACATCCTGTGACCTAACGGAATCAGTAGTTCACCTTGAGCCTTAAAGAACAACTGGATGAGCATCTTTAGGGAGATGGCCTAGGATCCAATAGTGATGACTGTTTTGCGTCAGGAGATGTACCTGAGTTATGTTATTTCATCCTCACAATGACCTCCCAAGGTGGGTTTGTTTTTTTTTAAATCTGTATTCAAAACATAAAGAAACAGAAGAAACAATAAGAAATAGCTCGTTTCTAGACTTGCCTGATTCTTCTGCACAATTTTGTGAACTTTCATTTTGAGTTTAAGCAGTTCTTCCAAAAAGATCAAGGAAGCAGGACAGAGGAGTCTGTCCCGAATGTTAACCTGTTTTAAAGATTGATTCCTGGCTATGGAACCAATTGGTTCCCCTCGTTCGTCCCTGGAAAAACAGCCATCTCCTGCTGACGGCCTTCTTTAGGAAGAGGATGTTTCCCACAAGAGAAAATTCTTTCCAAAACTTAGTGCTTATTTTAGGAGAGCTGAATGGATTCCCAGCCATCTTTTGCGCAGGAAGTCTGATATCCCCAAATCAAGGATAGACTCCTTGACTAAGTTTCAACAGCCCTATTGGTCATTCAAGACTCAAATCAAACAAGGAACCAGACAGCAGAAGATATGTTGGTCCAGCACATTTGTGAACACATGAATTTTTCAGCAGAAATTTGCTAATCCCTATAGTATATTTCTCTCATCTCCTTTGGAGTTTTCCCGATCAGCTTTCAGGGTTCCTGGGGCCTTTATTTGTTGACTCTGAAGATTGGACTACATGCAGCTGTTTTTTGTTTCCTGAAACAGTCACTCAGTTCAGATTAGCATACTTGCTTCTTTTCTTTTTTCTCCAAAAAAAATAAAAAAAAAAACTAATATCTGATTCCCAGAGTGAAAGCTATATCACTCAGAACTATTTTAACATTTAGTTATTATAATGCACCTTACATAACACTACATTGGGGGAAGTACATGATTCCATAGAGTATCCAAAATGGTATCTGATTCAGTACTAACTTCCTGCAAAGTTAAAGTATAGTCATTCAGTCGTGTCTGACTTTTTACAAACCAATGGACTGTAACCCGCCAGGCCCCTTCATCCATGGAATTTTCCAGACAAGAATACTGGAGTAGGTGGTTGCCATTTCCTTCTCCAGAGGATCTTCCTGACCCAAGGGTCAAACCAGGTCTCCTACATTTCAGGCAGACTCTTTACCATCTGAGCTACCAGGGAATCATTCCTGTAAGGAATTCAATAAATACACATTAACTGATTTATATTCATCAGGATGATAATGGCAATAAGAACATGAATCTACAAAGAACTTTTCTATTTTCCAAATACATCCCCAAATGTTCATTTTAAATGAATTCAAAATCTCATGGAGGTCTGGGAAGGGGCTTTTGTCCACACACATGAAGGTTTCTATCCTGGCTTTGCCACCTCTTAGCTGTGTGACCTCAGGCAGGCTCCTGAGGAAACTAAGCCTTGGCTTTCTCAACTGCAAAACATGAGTGATAATTATTCCTTCCTTGCAGAATTGATGAGAGATTTAAAGATAACATATGCCAAAGGCACAGCACAGTACCTGACACATGGCAGACATTTAGAAACAAAAAGTATCATTAAAATAAAGGACAGATATAATTATTCCCCCTTACAATTGAGGGAATTGAGGCCAAAAGAGATTAAGTAATTAGGCCAGAGCAAGGACCAAAACCCTAGCAGGTCTTCAATCCACCAAAGGAAAGAGCTCTCTATGGTTTCAAAACCTCAAGTGTGAGAAGTCAAATTATTACCAGAACATGGGTATTGATCTCTGAATCTTGAAAATAGTTGATCTGTGCTTTCAACAGCATAGAAAGCAATTAAGTCTGTCTCCATGTTAGTGTTCTCAAAGGAAGAAAGATTTGATCTCTTTTTTCATTTGAATATGAGAAAACTTTCCAAGGGTTTGATGAGTTTTATCTTTGGCCATCACTCGTATCTTTCATTCTGACTTTCTCTTTAAAATATACTGATCTTTACACTTTGGTGTGGGTCATATGCCCTTCAACTATATCTGAACAAAACAGACCCTGAAGTAGAGAAGCTTGCCACCATCAAAAGGCAAGTAGGTCACCTTATTGAAATATCTTTTAAAATGTGTAGCTTATCCCTCCAAAGCAATAATAAAGGTCATTTTAGGACCTTTTGTGGCCTCTGGTCAGTTCTAGAATATGGTTGGGATGTCATCTTGGAACTACTTTATAATAAGTTACCACATTCGGTATTATTGACAGTAATGTAAGACCTGCCTCCTGAGCTTGGGAAGTTTTCAGAACCTTACAACAGGATCAGAAATCGATGGTACTTTCCATAGCAAGCCTACCTGAGCTTCTGTGAAATTACTGAAATGAGCTACTGAGGCTGAGTATCACTCACATCTGCATCTTTTTAATGATGTAGACAGAATGTCTAGAGTACAGAATGCCAGACTATTATCAATAAAAGACCTTAGTGAACAAGAGTGAAGATGGTATTGGCATAAAAACAGAAATATAGATCAATTGATCAGAATAGAAAACCCAGAGATAAACCCACGTACATATGCTCACCTAATCTATGACAAAGGAGGCAAGAATATACAATGGATAAAAGATAGTCCCTTCAATAAGTGATGCTGGGAAAAAAGGACAGCTGCATGTGAAAGAATGAAATTAGAACATTTTCTAACACCACACACAAAAATAAACTCAAAATGTATTAAAGACTTGAATGTAAGGCCAGACACTATAAAACTCTTATTAGAGGAAAACACAGAGCACTCTCTGACATAAATCACAGCAGGATCTTTTCTGAACCACCTCCTAGAGTAATGAAAAATGAAAATTAACAAATGGGGCATAATTAAACTTAAAAGCTTTTACACAGCAAAGGAAACCATAAGCAAGATGAGAAAACAACCCTCAGAATAGGAGAAAATATTTGCAAATGAAGCAACTGACAAAGAATTAATCTCCAAAATATGCAAACAGTTCATGCAGCTCGATATTAAAAAAAAAAAATCCCAATCAAAAAATGAGCAAAAAAAGATCTAAATAGACATTTCTCCAAAGAAGACGTACAGATGGCCAATAGACACACGAAAAGACGCTCAACATCACTAATTATTAGAGAAATGCAAAGCAAAACTTCAATGAGGTATCACCTCACACAGGTCAGAATGGCCATCATCAAAAAATCTACAAACAATAAATGCTGGCAAGGGTATGGAGTAAAGGGAACCTTCTTGCACTGTTGGTGGGAATGTAAATTGATACAGCCACTACAGAGAACAGTATAGAAGCTCCTTAAAAAGCTAAAAATAGAACTACTATATGACCCAGGAAATCCACTACTGGGCATATACCCAGAGAAAAATGTAATTTAAAAAGACACATGCCCCCCACCGTGCACAGCAGCACTAATTACAATAGCCAGGACATGGAAGCAACCTAAATGTTCATCAAAATAAGAACAGATAAAGAAGATGTGGTACAACTACCACAACACTGTTAATCAATTATATTCTAATACAAAATTAAAAGTATTAAAATAAAATGTAGTACATATATACAATAGAATATTACTCAGTCATAGAAAGGAACAGAATTGGGTCATTTGTACAGATGCGGATGGACCTAGAGTCTGTCATACAGAGTGAAGTAAGTCAGAAAGAGACAAACAAATGTCATATATTAATGCATTAATGTGGAATCTAGAAAAACGGTATAGATGATCTTATTTGCAAAACAGAGACACAGACATAGAGAACAAACAAAGGGTGAATTGTGAAATTGAGACTGACATATATACAATACTGTGTATAAAACTAAGATCTTGGCATCCAGTCCCATCACTTCATGGCAAACAGATGGGGAAACAATGGAAAAAGTGACAGACTCTTTTCTCGGCCTCCAAAGTCGCTGCAGATGGTGACTACAGCCATGAAATTAAAAGGCACTTGCTCCTTGGAAGAAAAGCTATGACAAACCTAGACAGCATATTAAAAAGCAGAGACATAACTTTACCAACACAGGTCCATCCAGTCAAAGCTATGGTTTTTCCAGTGGTCATGTATGGATGTGAGAGTTGGACTATACAGAAAACTGAGCGCCGAAGAATTGATGCTTTTGAACTGTGGGGTTGGAGAAGACTCTTGAGGGTTCTTTGGACTGCAGGGAGATCCAACCAGTCAATCCTAAAGGAAATCAATCCTGAATATTCATCGGAAGGACTGATGCTGAAGCTGAAGCTCCACATAATTTGGCCACCTGATGCGAAGAGCTGACTCATTTCAAAGACCCTGATGCTGGGCAAGATTGAAGGCAGGAGGAGAAGAGGACAACAGAGGATGAGATGGTTGGATATCATCATCAACTCGATAGACATTGAGTTTGAGCAAGTTTTCGGAGATGGTGGACAGGGAAGCCTGGCATGCTGCAGTCCATGGAATCACAGAGTCAGACACGGCTAAGCAACTGAACAACAATAAGAACCTACTGTACAGCTCAGAATACCCTATGCAGTGCTCTGTGGTGATCTAAATGGGAAGGAAATCCAAAGAAGACGGATATATGTATATGTATAGCTATTCACTTTGCTGTATAATAGAAACTAACGCAACATTGTAAAGCAATTATACTCTAATAGAAATTAATTTTTATAAAAAGAATGGAGAGTGTTAGCGAGTCCAGGGCACTCCCTCTCCCACTATCTGGTAGAACACATGAAAACATGCTGTGATCTAGATGGCACACTCTACCTGCTCAAAGAATACCAATGTTGTAAATACTTGACACTCTGTCCAATAATTCTCCTTCCATTTCTTTATTCTTGGCTTTATTTTCGTTGCCTTTCTTTTGTTGTTTTGCTTTGTTAACTCTGCATTTCCTTACTATTTTCCTTGCAGGTATTTCTATTACTACCTTTATCCCACTCTTCTTTATTATCTGAAAGTATTTTCAGAAAAATCAAGTGCTACAGAATGGAAAGTTGTTATATCATTATTACTTTTCCCATCTTTATTATTTATGTCAAGACATTTTTAACGGTCTTTTGCATTTTCACTATTGTGTCTGCAACTTGTTCCTCTAGCCTTTCTCTTATCTGGTCTTTCACAGCTATTTCAGAATATGGCACACACATATTAATAATAGAAGAAAAATTGATTAACTTGTTTTCAATCTGGAAGTATCCAGTGAGTTAGGGAATATTCATTTTACATCATCTGCGGACACAACTGTCATACTCAAGCTATAGCAGAAATTCCAAAGACACAAAAGATAGGTTTCTTGGCCTTAAAGCTTTGCGCCTAGTCCAAGTGACAAGCCACATAATAAGCAACTGCAGAGGACATCTATAAGATATGCAGATAGCTAGAAAACTAGAGCACCAAGTTTGAGTTGGCAGGTAGAAATCCACAGAACGTTCCCCTAAGGTGAATTTCAAGAGGGAGAAGAGAGAGATGAGAAGTCTAGGGGAATACGGGCGTTCTATCAGACCCACCAATGTTATTGAATCATTTTCTATGGGCTTTTTCAGTCTCCTAGGGACTCTCCAGTTTTATGATTCCATTCTTACTTCTGTTCTGAATACATTACAAAAGCTGCCTTGGAACTTTAGAAAGCTCTAATATGTCTTACTCTACACAGTACATTCTTGTTTGTTGCGTTATTTCCATGACCTTGCATATTGCTTTGGTATAACTACCAAAAGCAACTCCTTGCTTGTCTAGTTCTTTCAAGTTTTTCAGGTCTGTTTAGGTCTGTATTTTTAGCATGACATGTGAAAGGCAGGATTTTTTAAAAAGCGGTTCTATGGCATCTGCTGTTTGTGGGACATGGTGTGGCCCAGCAACTTTGAGACTTTATCTTGGCCCTCACCAAGGCTCTGTACTGTCCCTCAGGCAGTTTCATTCTCTCTGTAAAAAAAAAAAAAAAAAAAGAAGAAGAGGTTCTAAAACAGCCTCCTCCACACCTAAATGGAGATGCCAAAGCAAAATGCTCTAAATACAGTCTGAATCTGTATTTAGATCAGATTTAAGTTCTAAACCTGGAATAGAATTATTTCCACCACCTTTTCCCAAAAGCTGCATCTTCTTTTTCAAATTTATTTGCCATTTCAGTTGATGTAGGGACTTTAA
This sequence comes from Bison bison bison, assembly GCF_000754665.1. NCBI lineage: Eukaryota > Metazoa > Chordata > Mammalia > Artiodactyla > Bovidae > Bison > Bison bison. The sequence goes on along the minus strand of NW_011494900.1, from coordinate 354,927 downwards.
CTTAAAAGTTAATAATCATCATGACAAGCAAAAAAGGGGGAGCATGTTTAAATAAGAAGTCAGATTCCCAATATCACACAGACTGCCAACAGGAGAGCTCACCTAAACCAAAGCATGAAATGCTCATCAGTCTGCTCTGTAGGAAACATACATCTTATTCCACAACATTTGCAATGTCAAATTCAAATGCCCAAATGGAATTAATATAAATCTTATATCATGTGCACAAAGATGTACTTGATTGGTCATCCCAGAAAGTGAAGGGGATGTTTATAACTCTAAGGAGAGACAGGAAGGAAGTATAGTAAGATGGCATACAAAGAGGAGACTCAGGCAGCCAGGGAAAAGATCAACTTTTTCACATTGTTCTGAAGTCCAGTCAGTCATGGCCACTAGCACTGTTCCTCACCCTCCACTTACAACAGGGCTCACTTTCTGATGCTTTGTTGCATTCAGGAATTTCATGTCAATTGCATGCTTATTTCTAACCATGTAAATTTCATATAATCCAATTTTCACCCATGTAACTGGGCTTAAAGGAAATAATATTAAAATAAATCATTCATCTCCCTGGCTATCTATCCTTTCTCCACCCAACTCTCTTTAGATTGAAGGATGGAGAGCTGTCGATCCCAGGAAGCATGTCAAGGTACATTTTCCTCTGCTAGGAGACACTGAGTGCTCCATAGTACAGCCATGGGATTTGCACACTACAAGCCAGTATCTTATTTGCCTGGTTCTTTTCATCAGGAAAATTTCATCAGCAAATTTTCATCAGGAAAATTTTCAAGGCCTGATGCTGATGGACCTACCTTGGAGCAAATTTCAAAGCCAGACCTTATATTTATGAAAATAAAATACACATAGTACTTCAATTACAAATATCTACTTTGAATTCCAATTTACATGTAAAAATGTTTATCCTATAAATCCTAGGCTTGATTTTTGACTCAAAGAGTATCCTGATCTTGTCCTGAGCCACTTCCTTGAGGTGTCATTTTAATTCAGCCCTGCATTCACACTTTTATAAATCAAGTTCTACCATCTTTTCTAATATACATATCTCTTTGCTAGTTGACAAGCTCTGGGAGAAATTAAAAGTCACCCTACCTGGCTCCAAAACAGCCTGGCATCAGCTGGCAGGCCCACAGAACCAACCCAGTTTGCATCATCTTCACCAAAGCTTTCCAAGTACAGACGTGAGCCTGCTGATACCAGAGTGGATTAGGATATTCCCGCTCTTTGCGTACAGTCTGGACACAGTTCCAGACCTGACCATCCCATATCTGCACGTGCTCTTGTACACATGTGCACACACACACACACACACACACATGTACACATGCAAGGAAACATGAACACCTGTCACACCTGCTTCTGACACAGCAGGAAAATACTTGTGAAATCCCCAAGGTAATAAATGTAAAAATTAACACAAAAGTACTGGGGTTCCCTGATGGCTCAGACAGTAGAGAATCTGCCTGCAATGCAGGAGACCCCAGTTTAATCCCTGGGTCAGGAAGATCCCCTGGAGAAGGGAATGGCAACCCACTCCAGTATTCTTGCCTGGAGAATCCCATGGACAGAGGAGCCTGGCAGGCTACAGTCCATGGAGTCATCAAGAGTCGGACACGACTGAGCGACTAAGCACACAGCACAACACAAAAGTACTGCTGAGGCTCTGAGGTTTGGAAGAGAGTATTCCATGAATGCTGCTTCTGACTTCCAAAAGGAAAAACAGAGGTAAAGAAACAAGGGTCACCATAATTGAAAAAGACACATGTACACCAGTGTTCATTGCAACACTAATTACAACAGCCAGGACATGGAAGTAACCTAGATGTCCACTGACAGATGAATGGATAAAGAATATTATTCCATCATAAAAAGGAAGAAAAGTGGGTCATTAGAGTAATGTGGATGAACCTAGAGTCTGTCACACAGAGTGAAGTAAGTCAGAAAGAGAAAAGCAAATATCATATATTTAGGTATATGTGTGGAATCTAGAAAAATGGTACTGATGAACCAAGTTACAGGGCAGGAATAGAGATGCAGACATAGAGGATGGGCTTGTGGACACAGCAGGGGAAGGAGAGGGCGGGACAAACTGAGAAAGTAGCATTGACATATATACACTGCTATATATAAAACAGATGGCTAGTGGAAAGCTGTGTAGCACAGGCAGCTCAGTGGTGCTCTATGATGGTGCTCTATGATGACCGAGAGGGGTGGGTGGAGGTAGTGGGAGGGGGGCCCAAAAGGGCAGGAATGTATGTACACTTATAGCTGATTCACACTATTATATAGCAGAAACTAACACACTATTATAAAGCAATTACCCTCCAACTTAACAAACCCTATGATAAGCCATGGGAGCTTCCCAGGTGGCACAGTGGTAAAGAATCTGCCTGCCAGTGCAAGAGACACAATAAACATGGGTTAGATCCCTGGGTTGGGAAGATCCCCTGGAAGAGGAAATGGCAACCCACTCCAGTATTCTTGCCAGGATAATCCCATGGACAGATAATCCCTGAGGGGCTACAGTCCACAGAGTCCCAGAGTCAGATATGACTGAGCAACTGAGCATGAGCATGATAAACCATAATGGAAAAGAATATTTTTAAATGAATATAAATAGATACATATATATGCTGCTGCAGCTGCTGCTAAAATTGCTTCAGTCGTGTCCGACTCTGTGCGACCCCATAGACGGCAGCCCACCAGGCTCCCCTGTCCCTGGGATTCTCCAGGCAAGAACACTGGAGTGGGTTGCCATTTCCTTCTCCAGTGCATGAAAGTGAAAAGTGAAAGTGAAGTCGCTCAGTCGTGTCCGACTCGTACTCATAGCGACCCCATGGACTACAGCCTACCAGGCTCCTCCATCCAAGGGACTTTCTAGGCAAAAGTACTAGAGTGGCTTCCCACTGCCTTCTCCGAGATACATATATATACACATACATATAACTGAATCACTTTGTTGTATAACAGGAATTAACAGCATTGTAAGTCAACTATGAAAGTGAAAGTGAAAGTCACTTAGTCCTGTCTGACTCTTTGTGATCCCATGGACTATACAGTCCATGGATTTCTCTAGGCCAGAATACTGGAGTGGGCAGCCTTTCCCTTCCCCAGGGGATCTTCCCAACCCAGGTATTGAACTCAGGTCTCCTGCATTGCAGGCGGATTCTTTCCCAACCCAGGGATCGAACCCAGGTCTCCCACATTGCAGGTAGAGTCTTTACCAGCTGAGCCACAAGCAAAGCCTGTACGTCAACTATACTTCAATACAAATAAACAAATAAGAAAAAATAAAAATGAAAAAAGAAACAAGGATCACATGAATATCTGAAACTAAGTAGTACAAATAGGAGTAAAAAGGCTGAGGCTGCCAAAGAAAAGCAGGCAGCATTTAAATTTCTTTTTTAAAGATCAGTGAAAGAACAAAAAGAAGAGGAGAGAGGCAAGAACTGGAAAGGGGTTTGAGTACAAAAGTTTAGTCCGAAATGACACCAAGGAAAGAAAAGCAGCCTGTAATTGAACAAACGTGAAATAACTGAGTTTCCATTTGAACTTTAAGCCAAAACCAGTGATGAGACTTTTTGAAATGTGGACACTGAGAGAAATGGGCAGAAACATCACTTAAGTAAATCAAAGTGCAAATGGACAACATATTATTTAACATTTTTTCAGGTTATAAAATATATAGTCATTTAGAGAATTTGAAAAATACAAAAAAAAAAAAAAAAAAAGGAGAAGAAGGAAAGAACTACCTGTACTAAGGAGATAACCTCTGTTAATATACATTCTTCTGGTCACATATATGCAAATTATGATCACACTATATATGCTGTGACTTTTTTTTACATGGTATCTTGTCATAGTTTTCATTATATTAAGCCATCTTAATGAAATCAACAACTTTTAAACATTTACTTTGATTCTTAGTTTGTATATTCTGTAGGATAATGCTTCATACATAGTATTTTTTCCTGAGTTCCTAATTACTTCCTTAGAGTAGAATTGTGAAGGTTAAATTTGGTACCTGGTTCAAAAGCTTCCAAATGTCTTTTTAGAAATTTTGTGCTAATTTACACTGCCATAGGTTAGTTTGTTTTGCTACACCCTGGTCAGAAATTCAGAGAAGGCAATGACACCCCACTCCAGTACTCTTGCCTGGAAAATCCCATGGACGGAGGAGCCTGGTGGGCTGCAGTCCACGGGGTTGCGAAGAGTCAGACACGACTGAGCGACTTCACTTTCACTTTTCACTTTCATGCACTGGAGAAGGAAATGGCAACCCACTCCAGTGTTCTTGCCTGGAGAATCCCAGGGACGGGGGAGCCTGGTGGGCTGCCGTCTATGGGGTCGCACAGAGTCGGACACGACTGAAGTGACTTAGCAGCAGCAGTCAGAAATTAACATTTTCTTAACATTAAAAATTCTCTACTAAAGTGATAGCACAAAATACAATGTCAAATGCACTATTACCCCTAATTCAGTTTACTACTTATGGTACAAAGTAAACTTCTGAATATGCATATAAGTTCTTACACTTTTTCAGAATCATGAACTCCTTTGAGAATCAGCTGAAAAATAGGAAACTCAAAAAAAAAAAAAAAAGCTCAAATACAGCAAATAGGCCTCTTAGAGCTCATATCTGAACAGTCTCAGACTCACTTCTAAACATCAAATCTGTGGAATTTCTGGAAGACAAGCTCATTTGTAAGCCTAGACCCAATAACCATTTAAAAACATAGAACACCCATGGTTTAGTGGGAAAGGACTCAATCTGAGCCATGGGACCTGGTTTCTGACTCAGCACTTCATCTAAACACGCTTAGGTCCTTATCACGTACTAGGCCTCTAGGATCCTTTCTGGAGCTTAAGATAAGACCAACCTTCACTGACACGTTGTTCAGATCCCTACTCTGCGGACAGCCTGTGGTTGTTTTCTGTATCTAGGCTGGGTTTCTTTATGTTCAGAACATCAAGAAACACAACATCTTGACTCTGTGTGACGTCCACTCCATGAATACAAAGTTATGTCAATACTGCTGATTTCACAATTCTGATGGCCTTCCAAGGTAGATTGGGAGCTCCAGTGCAGCACAAGGTTGAGTCTGACTCAACTGCGCCTGACTTATTTAATCCATTCCCCAGTAAACGTCTGTTAAAATAAACCAATCTAAGCAGAACAGAAAAGAGTGTCTTCCACAACCAGATAAAAGTAGTCCTACTTTGTTTGGGTTGACTCTAAATCTACAAAATGTTTAAAAGTACACATTCGTTGGCCATCTTTTCAGCTTAAACAAAATGTTTTTATACATTTGATTCTTGTTCTTCATAATAGTTACGTTCTACAAAGTTCACTGGAAACACTGAAATAGTAAATACTGAACAATTATTCTTAGGGGGAAGATAGGTTCTTGTGAGTCTCTGGTCATAACATTTTCATCAACCAATCAACACATGATCTTATTTTATGTGTGTGGTTGTTTAAAGACACCTTAATTAATATATATTGTTAATTCATTAGCATTGAAATGCTACAGCCAATAGCACCATAGCTCAGGCCTGAATAAAGCTCATCTGACACACGTTAGATGTGTGCATGTTTCTTGCATTTTTCTTCTGCAAGACACATTACAGACTCCTTGTGTTTGAGAACACTAGACAGCAATTCAACACTACATTTGGGGGTCATTGTAAACAGTAAAATCACCATAAAAAGCAAAAAAATACAACATTAAATATATCAAGAAAAGGATACTTGTTTACAGTTGAGAGCTGGAACAAGAAGGCAGACATCATCTGGTTAGAAATTGAATAAATGCTTATGGTATTAGGGTTCTCCACAGAAGCAGAATCAACAGGAGATGTTGGTTATAACAGGATATATTAAAAGGAATTGGATCATGCAATTATGGAAGCTGAGAAGTCTGACAAGTCAGAGGCCCAGGAAGCCAGTGGTATAGTTCTGAGAACTGGAGGGTCAATGGTGTAAGCCTCAGCAAAGGACAAAAACCTAATGTTTCAGCTCAAGCAGTCAGGCAGAGTCAATCTCCCTTCCTTCACCTTTTTGTTCTGCTCAAGCATCAACAGATTGGATGGTGGCCACTCTCCTTGCAGAAAGCAATCTGCTTTACTCAGTCTACCAATTCCACTGTTCATCTTAGCTGGAAACACTCTGTCAGACACACCCAGAAATAATGTTTAGCCAAATATCTGGGTACTCTGCAATCCAGTCAAGATGACACACAAAATTAACCATGTTTAATGGTTTAATTTTAATTTTAATTAAGAATGCAGAATTTATGCCATTGGCTTATGTGTTCACCAAGTATATACCTTTATAAAATCCAAAAAAAGTGATGTTATTTTAAATTATTTATTTCATAAAGAATCATTCTCCTACCAGATATCATCTCCCAATACAATATACTGTTCTATGAACAAAGATAGCAGCAATATTATACTATATAAAGAATAATAATAACAATAATGGACACAACATATATCATGATATAAGTTAAATAAGCAGAGTGACACCTTATATGCAAAGTACATCATATGAAATGTTGGGTTGGATGACTCACAAGCTGGACTCAAGAATGCTGGGAGAAATATCAACAACCTCCAATATGTAGATGATACCACTTCAATGGCAGAAAGTGAAGAGGAACTTAAGAGCCTATTGATGAGGTGAAAGAGAAGAGTGAAAAACCTTCAACATTCAAAAAACAAAGATCATGGTATCTGACCCTATCACTTCATGGCAAATAAAAGTAGAAACAGTGTCAGATTTCACTTTCCTGGGCTACAAAATCAATGTTCCTTTGGAAAAATAGCTATGACAAATCTAGGCAATGTATTAAAAAGCAGAGATCACTTTGCCAACAAAGATCCATATAGTCAAAGCTATGGTTTTTCCAGTAGTCATGTATGGATGTGAGAGTTGGACCATAAAGAAGGCTGAGCGCCAAAGAATTGATGCTTTTGAACTGTGGTGTTGGGGAAGACACTTGAGAGTCCCTTGGACAGCAAGGAGATCAAATCAGTAAATCCTAAAGAAAATCAACCTTGAATATTCATTGGAAGGAAAGGTGGTGAAACTGAAGCTCCAGCCACCTGATGCAAAGAGCCAATTCATTGAAAAAGACTCTGATACTGGGAAAGATTGAGGGCAAGAAGAGAAGGGGATGGCAGAGGATGAGATGGTTGGACGGCTTCACCGACTCAATGGACATGAGTTTGAGCAAACTCAGGGAGATGGCGAAGGACAGGGAATCCTGGCATGCTGCAGTTCATGGGGTCACAAAGAACTGGACATGACTTAGCAACTGAACAACAGCAACATATATCACGATACTAACTCATTTCTCACCCCATTTATTCTTTTTTTAATTTTATCCTTAAAAACAGCATTTTAAAGTAGAAATTATTGACCCCATTTTACAGATGATAAAACTAATGCAGAACTTCTCTGGTGGTCCAAGGGCTAAGACTCCAAGCTCCCAATGCAGAGTAGTTTCCAACTTTATATCAAAACCACAATGTCTTATTTAACATACTTTATAAGTATCAATATGTGAGGGAGTCTTACTCTTCATTCTTTTTCTTTAGGACTCTATTGACTATTCTTAGCTAATTTTATTTCCATTTAAATTTTAAAATAAGAATGTCACTCTCCATTAAGAAAATAAGAGCTGCTGGCATTTTGTGATAGCATTGACCTTTTTACGGAAGAACTGACAACCCTATGACATACAGGTATCTCTACCTACATAGAATCTTTCCATCCATGAGCACAGTATAGTCCTCCATTTATTTGGATCTTCTTTAATTTCTTTCAAAAACATTTCCTAAACTACTAATGTATGGCATTAGAAATTAGTAAAGTCATTTCTTAGAGGGAATTAAGGGAGAATAATTATCAGGAAAGAGTATAAGGGGAAAGATAAACTGTTTTACAGATAATATGCTATTCTTGACCTGAATTTCTTTTTTTGTTTAAGAAAAACTCCCTGAAAATGTAACAGATGGCCACAATCATCTTTCATGTATGATGTATGGATAACATGTAAGGGCTCAAAAGGCAATCACTAGATCCTGGATAATACTCCAGATTAAGGTTTTTCAAATCACAGGTTATATGCTTAGTGGGTTACAAACAGCCTTAATTTCAGATAGAAATTGTCAAGATTAAGCATCATTTCATGACAATTTTACTTAAGTTATGCACACATGTATCCACACACACAGAGATATGTACATATGTATGGAGACTACAATGTAAAATCTGTTTCTTATTGTTGACTACAGTAAAAAAATATTTGAAAAACCATGCTCTGGGAACTATTTTCCAACAGAATTCCAAGTGTGATTACATGGTATAATGCCTGGTACCTACCATGGCAAGTATTTTGTGGCTATGTCATTTTCCTTTTAGCTTAGACATAAACCTTAGATTTGAGAATACTTTGTGATAGAACAGAATTGAATAAGAGTTAATGGTGAAAACTGGAGGTTATGCATGAGCTAACTGAGGGAAAACATGAGAACAACAGGGTAAGGCAGGCAGCCGGAACCCAGTGTCTTCAAAGAGGACATAAAGGACAACGGAGCGTTAGCCCCGGAAGGATATTAGAGGCTCAGAGGGCATATTAGAAGGGGACAAGGTGCCGCAGAGGCAGTGAGTGAAGATCAAGGGCAGCTGTCTGAGGAGGTATTTCCTGGGCCTCCTCCTGGCTCCTGTCTACTAGTCCCTTTCTGAAAACACTCCTGAGCTGCACTTCTGCTTTTTACCTGCTTTGGTCTTCTAGCCTCTCCCTCAGTGGCTGAACTGTCACCAAGTCTGGCTCTCCATCTCTTCCCTGAAGAACCACCCTAGCTCTCTGCTTTAGGGCCACCATCTCCCACAGGATGTCTCCCAGCCAACCGCAGCTGGGGTTTAAGCAAAAAAAGATGAGGCCTTTAAAACATGAAATGGAGAGCAGCTTGAACCTGAACTCCTGGGCTTGCACAATCTCAACCAGAAGAATCCTCAACCAGAGCAACCATTTCCATATGGCACAGCAATTGGTGAAAGAGACAGAATTACCACAAAAAATAAAATAATGATAATAATAAGACAATATTTGTTGAGCATCTGTTTTATGCCAGGCATTGTTCCAAGCATCTTACATGAATCAACTCATTAAATTTTCACAGTAACACTGAGGTAGGTAATGTTTTCCCCATTTTGCAGGCAAGGTAAATGAGATACGGAGTTTTTAAGTAACTGGCACAGTCTCACAGATGCAAAGATGTGGAGAATTTAGAAGGGAACTAAGAGCCAACTTTGAAGGAACCAAGAAAGAAGAGAATATTAAGTATCTTCTTGACAAAGTGGGACTCAGTGATTTTTCAGGGTCACTTTAGTTTGCCTTTTGTTATCACTATGAGTTCACACACACTCAAGGCAGATAGATGCTTGGACTCCAGCGGCTTCACTTGTCAACTTTTGTATGGGGAAATGTCCAGTGCCAATCTCAGAGAGGATACTTTTCTCTTCAAAAGATACTGCTTTTGTAGCTTCCAAACTAGGGCCCTCATAATAAAATGTTGAACAATTTCTCGGGACTCACCAAGACACTAATCTGAAAAAAGACAAGAAGGCTTAACGTCAGCTGACTACAATTCACCCTAATGATTTGAGACAGGTCAGTCCCCTAACTTATTTGGAGAAACCCAGGAAAAAGGCTGGTAGGCAGAAGGTATTTGGAAGAGCAACAAAATAAACCATTTAACCTATGCATCCAAAACTACTAAGGAAAAAAAAAAAAGTCATCAAAATCCCAAAGCCCACTTGATAAATGGAGCTAAAATCAAACAGCTGGGTTAAATGTTGATAATTAGATTTTGGCTTCTCCATCAGGCTTTTCAAAGAACTTAAAAAAAAAAAAAAAAAAATCACTCAAAGATGGGAAGATTAGAAAGAGAGGTCTATTACTAAGTCTTACCAACAAATTTGAAAAACTTACTAAAAAAGAGAAACCTTTCAGCCTGACATTTAGACATTTGCTTATGTGATGTCCACTCTCCCATTAGAGTTCTGATCTAAATTTAGTAGTTTAAAAAGAACCAAGTCTCTCCTCCTACCCATTTCCAAATGCCAGCTAAGAAGGCCTTTCTCAGACTATTTGCATCCTCAAGAAACTTTAAAAAATTTAAGAACAAAAAGGTCAGAAAGTTCAAACACAGTATGCAGTCTCGCCTTCCTAAAATGGCCATTTGGTTAAAATCTATGACAATGAAAGAGTTAAAGTTCTGCACTGTTTAAGAACAACCGGTTGACCTTTAAATCTGCTGGTTTGAATCCAATCACCTTTCAACAAGCATGAACTCTGGCACGAAGTGTACTAACACCAATTATTTTCATAGTGTACATGACAGAGCTCACAGTGTCCTGTTTAGAAAAAAAATAAAGTAATACATACTCATTTTCCAAAAGCCAGACTTAGAGGCCGAGTGTCTCTGTTGGCAAGGATTGTCCTTCTGTAACTATCTCGAAAAGTGCTGTTGGAGAAGGCCTTTCCTGAAAAAATCACAGTTTCTCAATGAAAGTAACTTTTCCATGTTGTTTAAATTGTTTAATGAAATGGTTTCTCCCAACTTTCAAAGGTAGCCGACAAATTAGGTGTTCATTCCTTCCCCCAGGGTATCTTCCCAACCCAGGGATTGAATCCATGTCTCTTATGTCTCCTGCATTGGCAGCCAGGTTCTTTACCACTAGCATCACCTGGGAAGCCCAAGTTAATTACTACAGTTAAGAGCTTTGCGTTCCACATAGGTACGAGAAAAACTTTTGTATCCCTGGGCAAAATGCTGACTCTTACTTTGAGCAAAGGCATGAACATTCTGGGACTCAAAACCAAGCAGTTAATAACCTCAACACACTTTATATACTCAACGCAAAACTTGGCTTCTAGCTGATTCATGATCTTTACTTTGTTTACTGTTTAATTTTCCGTATTACTGCATTGTTCATGACTGTTCTTCTACTCTAATTCTCTGTTGAAATAAAACCCATCCTTCAAATCCTGAAGAAGTAAAAAAAAAAAAAAAAGGTGTTGAGTGTCTACTCCTTAAAATGATTCTCTGCTTTTTGAAAGTAATTCCCATGAGGTTCTTTTCAGTGGTCATATTCCTTCATGCCTTCAAAATAGAATCCAGTTTACAGAAATTCTGTCCTGGACTTTTTAAGAGCAGATGGCATGGTTGCTTTTCTGTAATGCACAGAGAGAGGAGCTCTCTCCAGAGGCCTGTGGCCTGCGACCAGACAGCCTCTGGTCAATTGCAAAACTGTGTTCTCGTTTATCTTCTACCCCCAGGCCCCCTCTGTGTGTCATCCCACCCCATTTCTGTCAGTCAGCTGCAGGGAATACTAACCCCACACCTGGGCCATATCAAGCCTGAGTGTGCTTTCAGGGACTGAGGCTTCTGAGCTTCCTTCCCAAATCCTCCTCTCTCAGCATCTCTTGCGCCGGTGAGATTTCTGCTAGCTGGGTCCACATTTGCCAGTCCCTCCTCGCCACGATATTTGGTTGCCCTCTTTCACTCCCTGCTATGTGACAGTCCAGAAGGAGAATGGTCAGGATCTCACAGCCTTGTGGGCAGTGGCCCCAAGCCAGTGCCCAGACCACTGCCCTCACAGGCACTTCTGCTCTGGGGCTGAGGGGGGAGGGGCTGGATTCAGGAAGAGAGGGCACTGCCTGCCTTGGCTACTGCTCACAGTCCGTATCAGGAGGACATCTGCCAGCCCTGGTGCTAAGGTCCCTTGGAGTTTACTATCTATCGGGACAACCTGGTCATGTGACTCGCCCTGAGGACACCTCTGAAATCAAAGGAACGTTCCCAGAGCCCTGGCATAGCAGGGTTATTCCACAGACGTGCCAGGCAAGATGGGCAGCCAAGGCTTCCACAGGCCTTGCTCTCTGTCCTAATTCTCATGCCTTCCTAAGAAGCCAGAGCAACCTTACCAGCTTCTAAGCAGCCACAATTTCCGATCCCTTTTTTCTGCATCCAGAACTGAAGCACTGTTAAAGTCCAGATACTCACCATCAACCTCAACTTAACAACTGATTCCCCTTCTACTCATCTGCCTTGCCAAGATTTGGGGAACAGGGAAAATCAAAGTATCTTCTTATGTTAAATACCATCCTCAGCCCAACAACCAGCAGAACTCTCATCACCTGAGTACGTGTGAACCAGCACTACACCTGCGCCCGACTCTCTTAGTTATGCCCCTTGCACGCAGGAAATAACTCCCTTGGTCACATCATTCTAAAGTCTGTAACACAAAAAGAGACCTGAAGTCCTATGTGCTTGAAGAATTGCACAGCCATATCCTTAGTTAACATTTTCTGTTTTACTCATCAGGGTTCACAGCCACCATTTACCCTCCTTTCCGTCAGCATCCTAAAGGCCATGCTACTGCTACTGCTACTAAGTCACTTCAGTCGTGTCGACTCTGTGTGATCCCATAGAGAGCAGCCCACCAGGCTCCCCCGTCCCTGGGATTCTCCAGGCAAGAACACCGGAATGGGTTGCCATTTCCTTCTCCACCTAAAGGCCATAGCCACTACCAGAAAAGCAATGTGGTTTGGGGGGAAAAATATCAGGAGATACCCGAAGACAAAAGATTGAGGATTCAGGCTCAGAATTGTTATTAACTGAACGACTTTGGCAAAGACAGTACAATTCACTGCAACCTCAGTCTCACCTTCTATAAAATGGGGATTGTAATAGCCACCTCAGAGGGTGCTATGAAAGAAGCAATAAGGTGATAAAGTGAACATAATTTTGAATTATGAACAGAGAAAGAGGAAAAGAAGAGAGAGGAGGGGAAGAAAAACTGAAAAGTTCAGCTTCCCACCAGCAAGCAAAATGAAGTGTTCAGACAGGAAGCCTGAACAAGATAATACAAACTGTAATACTCTCAGGAACTGTCAAAGGAAGAAGCTACTGTAATCTCCAAATCTGGTCACGAGCTCGGTCTGAGCAGCACATTTTGACCCCCTACCCGGATGCCCGGGTGCACTAAAGGTTTGGGACTAACCTGCAGGAAAAGAGCAGAAACATTCCTCAAAGAGCAACTGAAGGACAAACTTCGAGAGCGCGGGGAGGCAAACACCTCACACCATGAACTTACTTATCCCTTCGTGAGTTCACCTTTGGGAGAAAATTCCAGCTTTGTGTTTTCTTCTGGGCCCTACTCAAAAGGGAAGTTCTGCTCAGAGGCCTGAAATAGAAAACAGGAAGTCAACAGAACTGATTTTCCTAACTCCTCAAATGTAAATCACTGTATTTGCTATGGATAAGAACTACCTGTCTTTTTCAAAGGAGGTCACGTGCCAATTGTGTACAGAAAACATCCTACTCCAGGGAAAAAAGGAACAACACATCAGCTTTCTTCCTAAAAGGAGGATGGAGGCAGAGCTGCATTGACAGTGAAGTAGATAGAGGCTAGCAAGGGTGTTCCCATCAGAGCCAAACTGCCACTAAAAGTAATGAAGTGTCCCACTCTGACGCTCAGACACTATTTTCTTCTACAGTCACTTCTCTGTAGCCACTTCTGAAGGAGGCAGTGACTCAAGTGGCTCTCCTCCCAACTTCCTCATCATGGTACATGGTACTAATATTGTCTTAGAGTCCCATGTTTGAAACTTGCAAGTTGAAACTCCAAGCTCCACCCCCACACCTACCCCTTTAGTCAATTTCCATCCTATACCATCAGGTCCATCTCATGTATGTCAGACACAAATTCAACTGGTTCTGCCATCACGGCTCGACTCTGGTTTGCCACATCCTGTCATTTTCTCAGCCATCTCTGGTCTGAATCCTTAGCACCTCAATCTTCCTGCCTTCTCTCTTTTACAAGACTGCCAGATGAATCTTTCCAGCAGACGCACTAACCTAGAGAGCTCTGCTGAGACCGCTTGTGAGTACTTTAGATTTGATCAGGAGGTATTAGGGGGCTGTGGCAGACCTTGGGGCCTGGGAACTGCTCACATTATTCCCCAGCCCCAAGGTCTGCCATAGGCCCCCAGTACCTCCCGATCAAACCTGAAGTACTCACAAGTGGTCTTAACAGAGCTCGCTAGCTCAGTGTGTTTTAGCAGAAAGTGCCCCAGCCTGGGTGTCTGACGGATTGAGGAAGAATCTGTCTTAGGTGAGCTTTACTATGACATGGCTGTGTGAATGTGAGCAAATTATGAAACTTCTCTGCACTTCGCTTTCCTCATTTGTGGAATGAAAATGATTACAGCCACCTACATAGTTATTAAGGGACTAAGAGGGATAATGCATACAAAGCAGTCACAGTGGGCTCCAATAAGAAGAGTAGCTAATGCTTATGGAGTGCTTGCTACATCCTGGGCTCTGTTCTGAGTGCCGCACATGTGTTTATGCACGTATTTTTATCATCCTCATTTGAAGAAGAGGAAATTGAGGTAAGAGAAAGTGAGGTCACTGAAACCACATAATGAATCAGTAGAGGAGCCCGCGTTTGCAGTCAAGCAGTCTGATTCCAGAGCCTGCACACTCAATTCCAGGATCCCCCACCCCCTGTAGCACGTACCGACTGCCACAGCCCACATGCCCACCCCAGTCCTCCCCGTCTGCCCTGTACCCCCATGGAGTGTGTGCTGCATTCTCTCTCCAATCTCACCTGACATCTTGAAAGAAGCAGTTACTATATCTTCTCTATACTCAAGTATACCATCTCTTTCCTCTTTTTATCTTGTCCTCACTTATATATCAGCTTGTTTCCCACTTCTTTCTATCATCTAATTCTAGAAATTGCATCTGAAAAACAGACATCCCCCAATTCCAGAACGTCCTGAAACAATCATGTTATTTCCATCAACACTGCAGCTGCCATTACCAAGTCAAATCTCCTAAGTCCCAGTTGTTTATCCAACAA